>NC_143260.1:83534999-83838029 GCF_984573655.1 Nuphar pumila | reverse complement strand
GAATTCTTCAATTTCTTCATAGCCTTAGCTGAAATGCAGTTGATTCCACTTGCTCATCATCAAAACCATGTACTTGAAGTATTATGTATGGCTTCATTGTCGTAACAAAAATATCTTCCAAAAACAAAACCAAGGGAAAAGTCAGCAAAAAGCAAGTTCAGTATGACAGCACTTCAGAGTCAGCAGAGGAAGACTCAGAGTTAGAGCAGCCGGCATATTTTCACAACCCCTTGTATCAGCCCAAGAAAATCAATGAGGGGCACGAATCAGCAAGCAAAACCAAGTTTCAGATTCTAGCAGAAGATCCGATGCATGAACAACTGAGAGAAATAGCCCGTGCAATCAAAGACTTACAAGCCTAGGACAAAGGCAAAATGACCTACACCGGTGCAAACTTTTATGATGGCTTACAAGGGGATGACAACTGGGAGGATCTTCCTCGCAAATTTATAAAATTTGATGGGATCGACAACCCCAAGGCTCATCTGGCCACATTTTTCACATAATGCAACTGGTTCAGAAGAAACAACAGGGCTCTATTCCTATGCTTTCCATGCAGTCTAGAGGGAATTACAACTAGATGGTATGCCGACCATATCAACCCGATTGAACTGCGAGACTTCAACAAAGTTATCAATCTGTTCATCGAAAGGTTCCTTTTCAATATCGAGGCTCCGCCTACCCTCAACCATCTTTTCAATCTGAGACAGAATGACAATGAGAAGGCAAAAGATTTCATTCATAGGTAAAGATCCACCTGCAACAGGATAAAGGATCCGATATCAGAGAGGCACGCATTATCAATAATCTTGAACAATTTCTCTCAACCTCTAAAGGGTCTGATCTCCACTTCTCCATCTAAATCCTTCATCAAGTTAATATAGAGAGTTGAATGACTCGAAATGGGATTAGAGAACGGAACCTATGACGGCATCACCTTGGCAGGAGACAGTCAGGATGTGAAAAAGAAAACCAACTTCACCTTTTCTACCAGTTCCTCCAACAACAACAATGGCAAAAACAAAAGGGGTGGCAAAAAGAACCACACCGGCGGATCAGGCAGAGATGATTGCTCCAGTCAAGAGAACGTGATCAGCAGCAAGAATGGCATCCCTCCCTCGAGCATCCAATTAGAATCAAAGCCCCAAGGGAGACCGAAGCACGACGGTTGGGGATACGACCATGAATTTACCTCCTTAGAGCAACCACTTGAGCAAGTTCTTGAGTACATGATAACCAAGAAGATGGTTAAACTCCCCAAGGTAGCAGATCCTCCTGTGACTATGGGAAAGTTTAAAGATCAGTTCTATAAATTCCATCGAGCGATGGGTAATGACACCGAGCACTGCTTTGTCTTCAAAAACATCATCCAAGACTGCATTGATAAAAAGCTTCTAGTGGAAGACGAAGAAGAAGATTAGCCAGCCGTCCTGACCTAGCCTTCCCCGAACCATGCCAAAGTTTTTATGCTTTCTCTCTTTTCAGTCATTTTACAGGGGTAGGTCAGCCTCAGTCTTTTGTGACCTTTGGTCAAAAGCCTGTAAATATTTCAGTATTTGTTATCAATTCAGCTTATCAATGCAATGTCAATTCTCTTCATATCTTTGATATCAAATATTTTTCTCTTTTGCCACACTGGGGCATTTATTTTTGAAAATTTGTATTTTCATTTCAAAAATCTTCTTCGTCATTGGCTTCTATTAAGCCGCATTAAATTTCTATTCTTTTCGAGATGAGGGACAATCCCGACATCATTCATGAGAGAAATGATATTACCAATGAGGGTTTTTCAAAATCGTGAAATTTTGAAAATTTCTGCAAAATCATTGTCATGAATACCAAAAGTTCAATACTTTGGTTCAATCTCTTTCAAAATCAACCCTCGCATTGATCTTCTTTTCCAAAATTAGTTTCAAACCATTATCTTAAAAAAATCAACCCTCATGATGATCTCTCTTTAAAATCAATCCTCGGGTTGATTCTTCTTCAAAGATCAGCTCTCGTGTTCATCGTTCTTCAAAAATTAACCTCGCGGTTAATCCTCTTCCCAAAAAATGATTTTCTCGTCTATTTTTTTACAAACATTCTCCTCTAACTTTAAAGATCCCACATGCAGGCAAGATTAAATAAACTCTTTTCTTTTCTCAATTTTTATCAATTTTTCATTTAATCTTTTGCCAATCTTTTCAATTTTTATCCTTCTTTATTAATTTTATCAATTTTTCAATTCTTTCAAATTTTGTCAATCTTTATTCATTTACCCTTTCAGGTTAAGGGATAAACCTGATACCTCTTTTCAATGAGGTACTTCTTTATTCTTATTTTTCGCTTAGGTTAAGGGATAAACCTGACCCTCGTTCTTCGAAGTGTTCCTGCTCAGGTTAAGGGATAATCCTGAGACCCCTCATAAGAGCGATATTGCTACCTATGAGAATTTTTTTGCAAAACAATTTTCATTTTGTAAATTTTTATCAGTTTATTTTCATTAATTTTCCTCAAATTTCATTCTTTTTCCCCTTTCAGGTTGAGGGATAAACCTGAACCTCGTCATTCGAGGTATTCTTTTCCCTTTCAGGTTAAGGGATAAACCAAAACCTCGGCCTTTGAGGTATTCTTTTCCCCACTCAGGCTAAGGGACAAATCTGAATTTCCCTCTCAGGTTAAGGGATAAACCTGAACCTCGTTGAGGTATTTCTTTTTTTTTTCCTTCAAGATAAGGGATAATCCTGAAATCTTTTATCATCTTTCAATTTTACACCAATTTTTACCCATTTTTCGCCAGACTTTCATCAGTTTTTATCAATTTTTATTCTTTGTCATTTTTTATAAATTTTATTGATTCTTTTTTTCATTTTTTATCAATTTTTTTGATGTTTCGTCAATCTTTATCAATCTTTTCTTCATTAATTTTTATCAATTTTATTCTTCATCAACTTTTATCAAATTTTGTCCTTCTTCCCCTTCAGGATCAGGGATAATCCTGAAACACCAGCAATCATTCCCGCTTTGATTTCTAAAATATCTTAAGAATGTCGGTCTCCTTTTCAAACTTCCAGTTGGAAAATCTAGTGCTCGTACTGGTGCCTTTTCAAAATCCAGTACTGGTATGCCTAGCGCTCATGCTAGTGTTTGGCTGATTGATCAGTTGGTCCCCCAGGTTCAGTCTTTGCACTAACCATTCATAAAAATTCAAAGTTTTAATTCCAATTTCGACATTTGGGTCATCAAATTCTCAATTTCAAGCCTTTGGGTTACAATTCTATCAATGTCTATCATTTTCAAGCCTTCAGGTTATAATTTCGTCAAATGTCTATCAAATTCCAAGCCTTCGGGTGACAATTTCATCAATGTCTATCATTTTCAAGCCTTCGGGTTACAACTTCATCAATATCTGTCATTTGTCAGCCTTCGGGTCACAACTCTATCAATGTCAATCATTTTAACCATTTCAACAATCAAATCCTGCTTTCGAGCTGGTCGGTCAAACAAAATCCTGCTTTCGAGCTGGTCGAACAAAAAAATTCTGCTTTCGAGCTGGTCGGTCAAAAAAATCCTGCTTTCGAGCTGGTCGATCAAACAAAATCCTGCTTTTGAGTTGGTCGAACAAAAAAACTTGCTTTCGAGCTAGTCGAATAAATAAACCCTGCTTTCGAGCTGGTCGGTCAAACAAAATCCTGCTTTTGAGCTGGTCGGTCAAACAAATCCTGCTTTCGAGCTGGTCGGTCAAACAAATCCTGCTTTTGAGCTGGTCGAACAAACAAATCCTGCTTTCGAGCTGGTCGGTCAAACAAATTCTGCTTTCAAGCTGGTCGAACAAAAAATCCTGCTTTCGAGCTGGTCGAACAAAAAATCCTGCTTTCGAGTGGGTCAGTCAAAACAAATCCTACTTTCGAGTTGGTCGGTCAATAAAATCCTGCTTTTGAGCTGGTCGGTCAAACAAATCCTGCTTTCGAGCTGGTCGAACAAAAAATTCTGCTTTCGAGCGGGTCAGTCAAAACAAAATCCTGCTTTCGAGCTGGTTGGTCAAACAAATCCTGCTTTCGAGCTGGTCGAACAAAAAAATCCTACTTTCGAGCTGGTCGAACAAAAAATCTTGCTTTCAAGCTGGTCGAACAAAAAAATCCTGCTTTCGAGTTGGTCAAACAAAAAAATCTTGCTTTCGAGCTGGTCGAACAAAAAATCCTGCTTTCGAGCTGGTTGAACAAAAAAATCCTACTTTCGAGCTGGTCAAACAACCAAATCTTGCTTTCGAGTTGGTCAAACAAAAAATTCTGCTTTCGAGCAAGTCAAACAACTAAAATTCTGCTTTCGAGATGGCCGAACAAAAAATCCTGCTTTCGAACTGGTCGAACAAAAAATCTTGCTTTCGAGCTGGTCGGTTAAACAAATCCTGCTTTTGAGCTGGTCGATCAAACAAAATCCTGCTTTCGAGCTGGTCGATCAAACAAAATCCTCCTTTCGAGCTGGTCGGTCAAAATAAAACCCTGCTTTCGAGCTGGTATTCCAAAAACGAAATCCAGTTTTGTTGGTAAAAAAATTGCCAAAAACCTCATTTTCATTTCATTTTCTCAAAATTTCAGCTCGAGGTCCTATCAAAATCTATATTGAGTGATTATTTCACAAAGGATTCTCGAAAACTTTGCCAATTTGCTAAAAATATTTGTTGATTCCAATATTCTTACTGCACAAAAGAATCACCTCAGATTATCTCTAGTATTCTTTCCAAAAAGGTAAAACTTTTTGTGAAAAGGGATAAAATTTAAATTTTTTCTTTGTTGATCAAACAAAAGGATGTAAGAAATATCTTCAGTATGATTAGCGAAAGAAATATTCAATGATGTTGAAAAGTCAGAAGCGAATTGATATTGATCATAGTTATGGTGCATGTTTTAAAACAATTTTCTGGCAATCAGGCAACGGAAATATCTTGAGCTATAAAAAGAATCCACTCAATCCATATCTCCTCAACCATTTAAGCTGCAATCAAATATCTACAAAAGGAATCTCTCAATTGTCGTCAAGATGAAGACGAATATGCGAGCCAGACCCACGGGGCCAAAGAAGATTTGGATCATCTTTGAGATGAAGGAGTTTGTGACGGATCCTTCCAGGGAAAGTTCAGATCACCATCGAGATGAAGGCGAATGTGATGAACCTCCCGACAAACCCTAAAAGATATTTGATTTCTGCTATCATCTAAAAGTTTTTTAACCAATGAGCCAATATCATCAATATAATTCCTGAGATAAAAGAAGGATCGGAGCATCTTCAAGATGAAGGAGTTTGTGACGTACCCTTCCCAGAAAAAAAGAAAAAGTCAGGACATCTTCAAAATGAAGGATGATGTAAAAACCCGAGAAAGCTCAATGACTCAAAAAGAGTGTAAAAAGACCATCATGAGAAAATACCTAGATATCAAACTGCCGCAATTGCTAGGAGTCATCTTTTCTTATGCAAAATTCTTTTATCAATATCTTTTCACTACTTGCTTTTATGAAATTAAGAATATTTCTTCTCTTATCATATTAGGGAAATGGATAGCCTCCGTGAAGAAAATCATAAGCACTAAAAAATTTGAATTTGACTCTTAAGACCGAGGAGTTAACCTCATTGGAGGAAATACTCTAGGTAAAAGATGGAATGTCTTTTGCACATACGTACACATTTTCAAGCGTTTGAGTCAACTACAATTTTATTTTATTGGCAAAATTTTCTAGTTATCCAAAAATAAAATAAATGCTCAATATCCATTTTGATACGACCTAGCGTTGTGTACATTTTCAAAAAGAGTTGCCTCGTTCAGGAAAGGTGTCTCTTCCTATCCCATCACGGTTTCTTCATTCGAGAATTTCGTATGGTCGCACCCGCTCAAGTTAAGGGTCAAACCTATACTTTTCTGCAAGAGGTCGTCGATTTTAAAAGCTGATTTTAGTCTCAGCAATGAGGCACCCCATATCATTCCTTTTCCAAAGCTTTAGGAAACTCCATTTTCTTCCTTTCGCAAACCCCTCTTAGATTTGTTCGTTCAAACTCCGGAGGTCCCATCATGATTTCTTCATTTTAAAGATTCTGTATGGTCGTCCCTGTCATATTAAAGGTTAAGTTTGAACCTCGCTCCATGAGGTATCTTTCGTTCAGGTTTGGGTAAAACCTGAGCCTCATTTCGATGAGGTATTTCTCTTAGTCCCATCATGGTTTTCCCCGTCATGGAATCCATGCTCTTCATGTCCATCCAGGAAAGGATCATACTTGAGCGTCATCTCACAAGGCATTTTTTCCAAAAAAAGTCCCATTAAGGTCTTCATGTATTCCTTTCCCATTCAGGTAAAGGTAGAACCTGAGGTTCATCTTGATATATCTTCGTCCCATCCAGGTTAAGGGCTAGACCTGAGTCATTCCAAAAAGTTGATCTTGTCTCACCCATGAGACTTGATCAAAATTCTTATTTTCTGCCATTTCGGGACCCCCACCCAAAAGTCCCATCACGATTCTCTCATTTTCTATTATCCAGTTATATCATTTTCGAGGATTTTATCTCCCCAAAACCATTCAGGATAAGGTGCTAATCCTTAGAGACCATGTTTTCAAAATAATTCTCCCACATCCAGTTCAAATCTGCTGACTGGGGCATTTTTCAAAATTTGGAGTGTTTTCTTTGCCACTAAGCTCGGCTTTCAACCGACTTAGTAGCAAAGAGGGGCATCTGTGAACACTCCAAATTTTTTAAAATTTTATAAATATCCCCTTTTTGCCCCTGGTCTCCATTTTCTAAGTAAATTGAGTCATTTTCAATCTAAATTCTAGTTATTTCTCGGATTTACTAGAATCGAATCCATTTTCTATATCTGACTCAATTTTGGATCCGGATCCAACGTTCAAAATCCAAATCTGAGCCTCGTTATCTAATTTTTTTAATCAAATTTAAAAAAATATCAAAAATAATTTTTTTGAAAGGCTCAGACAGTCGGTCCGGCATCCAATTGGATCCATGACTCTGTATTTTCTCGATTCGAGGTTAAAAACTTGAATATCTCTTCAAATTCTGAGTCCAAACCTATTTTTTTGAAAGAATGTTTTTTTCCAAAGAATGGCCTTGAATCCTCGAAAGACCCCTCTTTTGTAAATATTTCTCAAAAATATAAAAATAGTTTTTAAATTCCTCATTTTGCCTGGATTTAAGAGTTTTATGCCGAAAATAACAAAAAATACAGAAAATACGAAGAAAAATAACAAAAAAAAATTAAAATATAAAGAAAATTACCCTTTTTAAGAAAAATGTCCTTTTTAGAACCCTCCTTCTAGCGCCCACGGACTCTCGGCTTCATGTCGCTCGATCACGAAATCTCTCTCTGGATCGGCTAGGGTTAGAGTTTTTCTACATCAGACAATAGGCAGCGTCGAGGGGATATTGGATTGAGGGAGGCGATCAGCCGATCTCGGAAACTCTCCTCATCGACCCTCGATCCCCAACCGCTTCTCTCATCTTCAATCGTTCCCTATTCCTCTCGATCCCTCTAGACCCTTCCTCCTTTCCTATATAAACAAACACTCCAGCAGTTTGCGGGCATCCGTTTTCCACCCCCGCATGGCCTCTTCTCCTTCACCATCCATTTTTCAACTCAGCATCCTGATCCCCTCTCCTAATCCATCTTCACCACAGCACATTTCATGCTTCCTTTGAGATCCGTCTTCACCATCGCACCTTCCTTCTTCCTCCTCTACTTCTTTTCTTCCCCTTTCCTCTTCTTTTTTTTTTCTTTCGATCTCTCTGGTTTTCTCCCATTTGACGAAAAGAAGCCGATCACCTTCAAGCAAGCTACGATAAGTATTCTTTTTTATTTTGTTTCTGATTTCCCCCTTTTTGTTTACTTGCTTCAAGCTCCATTAACGCACCCCTTATAAATCCGGTTTGCATATAACAATATCGGTTTACATCATGCAACATCCATGGAATCATTGTATTCCGACATTTCTTTTTTTTCTTCTTCTTTTCTTTTTTTTCCTTTTCTATTTTGTTTTGTCTTTCCTTTCGTTCTTTTCTTTTTGTTTGTGATTTATCTCGGTTTTCTCCAGTTTAGATAAATCTAAGTGTGCATTTATGTTGTTTGAATTCAATGCCCCCTTGTAGCTTATCCAAGTCCCTGGTAAATCTCCGTTCATGCTCTCCGTTGTGAGATCTGATTTTATTTCTGCTTTATTTAATCTCATTAGTTCGACTTTAACAACATATTGTTTTGATTTGCTTTTTGCATCCCATGCTAGATGATCGATTGATAAATCAAGAAGGGCTTCCATTGTTGCCTCTTGTTCATTTTTTTTTATTTTGTTCCCATATTGATCGACTGTTAGTCTTGTTCCATGATTTTCTGTTCGCACCAGATTTCCTGTCCCTTAATCAGTTATGCTTTGTGGATACATTTACTCGTTTATGTCTTGGTATGACCCCGTACCACGGTTTAAAGTCAGAATCGATCTAATCCTTTTTGGAGATTTCGACAATTCTCTTTGACGAGTCTTTCCTTTGATGATCCTTGTTAACAAATTACTGTTGTGGTTTCTTGAGAAGGGATTGGAATATGGTTTTCCACAATTTGACATTCATAAATTCAGGAGGTAGAATAACATCAGTTGTTTCCTGCAACTCAGAAGACAAGCATTTGCCTCCCTTGTTTGGATATTGTAATTTCTCTGTTTAAAGTTGGTAATAGTTAGGGCACAGAGATCGACCTTGATCCCTCAATTCCTTCAGTTATTGATATATTTCATTATGCTTACACAAGTAGTGAATATTTTAATGAATCCCAATCCATCAGAGTGAACCGGTAAAAATAGAGGTATGATAAAGTGCTTCCATTCTGCGATTTCTCCTGATGGACAATAGTTTATGGGAAGGTACCATTATTTCAAAAGTGGTGGCAATGGGTTTTCGCTTATGTGACTTTTGATTCAGTCTTCTACAGGAGGTCAGTTTTATCTGGTTGAAGGTAGTATTTCAAGTCAGGTCAGCCTGCGATTTTACTTCTATATGTGAAAGCACCATCATTGACAGTGAAGAGGAAAAGGCAGATGAAGGTCGGGCTGTGGAAGACCCGAGTCAAATCAGGTCCATGATCGAAACATTGGAGATTTACCGGGTAAAGAGTTCCAGTGCCTGATCATTGCAGTAACTGCAGTTTAAAGCTCAGAAGTATAGTGTATCCAAGTTCATTTGTTGTTTCTATGGGAAAATCTGAAGCATAGGGAAATTGTGACAATCCCATCTTCTGTTGGAAAATGCCTCCTCATCTAGCTAAAGACCTTCAATTTCAGGATGAGTCCTCTACATTCAAGGGGGCAAAGGTACCATGTATATTTTTCATCATTCTGAAAATGTTCATTCATTCCATTCACCAATACACAACACAATATTCCATCACCTGGGCACATCGCTTCACCATTGTATAAACCCACACCCTTGTGTTTCTCAAATTCTTACCGTTTTGTAAGTTTGGCATTTAGGCATAACGTAGACTTACTTTTCCTGAATGTTGTTGCAATATGAGTTTATACTTCATTCTGGGATAAGCACTTGCTGTGTCCCCACCCTACACTGACTTTCCCTTTGTTTTGCCTTTTTTTCCCTTTTGAATATGATTGATTGTTGCACTCTGAATGTATGATTTATCCGATTTTATTTTTAGTTTTATGGCATTATTTCTGATTTAAATTTAATTTCACCAAGTTTTATCCTATATATCATCGTGCCAGTCATTGTGAGTTAGCATTTTCCTCTTCTGCATCATATTTTCTTCATCTTCGTTATACTCCATTCGCATGATGTTTGCAAAGTTTCATTACCTGTTGCT
The DNA here is from genome assembly GCF_984573655.1 of Nuphar pumila. Lineage (NCBI taxonomy): Eukaryota > Viridiplantae > Streptophyta > Magnoliopsida > Nymphaeales > Nymphaeaceae > Nuphar > Nuphar pumila. Next base: position 83,828,184 of record NC_143260.1, on the reverse strand, counting down.
ATTTCATCTGTATCAACAATATCATTGATGTTTATTGTATTTAATATTTTCTGTCACTTCTTGTGTTTCTGCAATGTATCGTAGCATATAGCTTAATCTTTGTTTCGAATTCAGTCTCACTGTGTATAGATCTCATTTTCCTCTCTTATTTGTCTTATTTAATTTCTGCTGTATTGCCTGAATGTAGTTGTTCATCATGCCCTCTGTTTTGATCCAGTCACAATGCATTTTCATCATTCTCATAGCGTGGCATTTCCCCTGTCCTCATCATGATTTGCATTTTTATAGTTGTCCCTAACTTCAGCATTTTCAAAGCCTGCTACTTCTGTTGAAATGAGTTGAAAGCCTGATTCATCAGGCAATCAGACCTCAGTTTGATTTCACAGTAAGGCAGTGGTTCATTGGGAATTCCTTTATATTAGCCATCCCTCTACCACGATCTGCCTGTAGGTGCCCTCAGTCGATTACCTTGTTATCGGTGTGATTATGTTTTTGTGTCTTCCCTGCATAGGGATTCATGCCTAGTATGACCGGGACAAGTCCCATGTGTATTAGTGCACCAAGGAAGCTTCAAAGAGAATGCATTCGTGGGTCTGATGCTTTCTAGCTTCTTCAATTCGTCTTTGATGACTGATCTGCAAATAAGCAAATGATGTTTGGAATTATACAAAGCTACAATATCCAAATCATTGTCGAAGCTCTGGAAAAGACCCAACAGAGAGGAATCATTAACAAGGGAGGGGGTGGCCTTGGAAATTTGTCAAAAGATAAAGATTTTGTGTGTTTACCGGATAACTGCCCTCACGATTGGCTTTTCTTGCATTGTGCTGCTGTGGTAAAGTCAAGTTTGTTTTTGTGAAGCATTCGCCATAGTTCGTTTGTATTGAACCCTTCTAAAAGAATTCAACTGAAGATTTTCTAGTGGTTAGATTAGCAGGCATCTTTCTGAAAAATGAAAGAAAGACAATAATGCTTGCTTTTGTTATGATCCTCCAAGAGTGGGTCTGAGTTAATACTGATTGTTGCTTGCAGATTCATCATGGTGGTGCTGGAACAACAGCTGATGGTCTTAGAGTTGCGTTGCAGTTCTGGTCTGTGAATATGTATACCATGCTGAGTGTCTTGAAAGCACATAAAAAACTGACAGGTACGACCCCTGTTGTCCTCTCTGCACATCCAGTGAGTAGTTGTCTCTGAAAATACCTCCAGGAAAGGCATTGAAGGTTGAATTAGATTAAGGGGTAGATACAAGATCTCAAGAATTGGAGTCGCAGATGGTGATCTTGAACATGTCTCTTTCTCTGGGCCTATCAAAGGCTCAAGGCGTGAAGACCCATAGATGCCAATGAAATCTTGTATCACCAGGGATCTCTGAAACTTCATTGTATGCTGAAACGAGATCAGCATGGGTGATTTTGGTTATTCATTTGATGTTTTGGCCGATGGTACATATTGCTGGAAGATAGTAAGTGTTCATAGAATTGTCATTTCTTATTCAATCCGATATGTCATATCACAGTTCATTTTTTTTTTATTTTATATATGAAGCCTGTATCTTTATTTCTATCATTCATTTTCAGTCATATCTTTGTAGCATAACATAGCATCTCATGCCTTCGAACCTCATGTAGATTATCTCTCCCTCTTCTTTTCTCAAGAAAACATATATATATATATATATATATATATATATATATATATATATATGCCTTTATGTATATTTCTTCATATACATTCTCATGTACATTTAGATAGATCCATTCTCTCATGTATACACTTAGCCCTATATACGTCTCATGTGCATTCTTCATTTTATTATCTAATATATAAAGTGTTATTTCTTTTCCATGTACATTTTTCTACTTTATACTAACTAAGTGTTTTTACAAGAAATGCATGAAAATGTATATTTCTTTGCTATAATTAGAAACTCCTGTAATTTTAAATTCAATGATGTAATAGTTTGATAGCAAATGATAAATTTTATGTTCCTGCACTAGATTAGAATGTATGAGCATGTGCATCCTCTAGAATTGCTTGTTTCATGATATTTTCCCTTTTATTCTAAAATTTCACAAATGGGAACACGAATGGCACGTGCACCATTCTAATAAAAGTGATTAAATCCTAAATTGATGATTTGCATCAATGGCCATAGTTAGGGTGTAAACAAAACTTATGGTTTTCATCTTTTATGGAATAACATTGGATCCACACTGGATCTCTTTTGAAATCATCATATTTTTAAATATTTTCTTCCTTTATCAAAGTTTAATTTAAAATTAATTCAAGATATATATCAATGGCCATAGTCAGGATATATTGAGAGTTAATTTTATTTTAAACTTGATAAAGGCACCAAAATATGTTTTATTCTTCATTTGAATTTAAATATGATTATTATATAATACATTCAATGACCATAGTCAGGGATGTATTATATCTTCAATCTTATTTCAATTCATTTAAAGAATGAAATATGCTTTTTCAAAATACAATTTCAAAATTCTTTAATTCATTTCATCATCTAGGATAGAACTACATCATATTTTCAAAATCCTTTCTCAAAATCCAAGTGATTTTGAGTATCTTCTTCATTTCACAAATCAATCTTTCAATCTTATTCAAATTCATCCTTCTATCTTATTTCAAAGATTCAAAATTCAATTTCAAAGTCCAATTTGACTTTGAAATTTCAAACTCATTCCTGTATTCTAAATTTAATTTCCAATCCAAATCCAATTTCAAAGTCACATTCAACTTTGAAAATTCATTTTCATCTCCAGGATTCAAATTCAAATTCAAATTCAATTGAGTATTTTGGATCCAATTTTCAAAGTTCAATTCCTGATTCATCTTTTGATTTCAAAATTCAAGCTTTAAATCAAGTTTATCCTTTATTTTTCATTGAGTCTTGATTCTCAATTCAAAATCAAAGTTTTGAGATTGATTCTGAATCTCAAAATTCGATTTTTCCTAAGTTTTAAATTCAAATCTGGATTTTCAAAACCCAGATCCATCAACAAGTGCCATTTGGATTTTCAAAATCCAATTCCAACTTGGATTCTAGAACCCAATTCCACCTTGAATTCAGATTTTCAAACCCAATTCCATTTAGGATTCTAGATTTCGAATTCAATTCCATCTTGGATTCCAGACTTCGGATCCAATTCCATTTAGGATTCCAGATTTTGGGTTCAACTCTATTTAGGATTCCAGACTTCGGATCCAATCCCATTTAGGATTCCAGACTTTGGATCCAATCCTATTTAGGATTCCAGACTTCGGATCCAATTTCATTTAGGATTCATATTTCGGATTCAAATCTATCCAGGAGTCTAGATTTCGAATCTAGTTCCATTTCCAAATTCTCATTTTCAAGGCCAATTTCAAATCTATTTCTCAAATCTGAATTCAAATTCAATTCCTGTTTTAGGTTTTGAATTCAAAATTTCTTTTTTAAAATTGATTCTTGAAAATTGATCCAAATTCAAAGTCTATTATGACTTTGAAAATTCATTCTTATTTCAAAATTTCAATTCTAAATCCCTTTTCTCTTCATGTGAAGGCTTATCTTTCCAAATTCAGATCATTCTCACACTTGGAATTTCAAGTCTCTTCTTCCAAATCTATTTCAAATTCTGAGTTAGATTCAAAATCTGACTTTTTTAAATCAATTTCAACCCTTTGAATCATTTCTTCACTCCATTATCAAATTTATTTCAGAATCACTTGGAAAATTCCAAAAAATTTTAAACTATTTTCTCAAAAGCATACATTTCTGCATTCGCATTGCACAAGCATGATTCTTTGTGCATTTAGACTTAGAATAAATTCTTAGATAATATTTAGGCAAAGGAAAAGGCATAAATTTGATCCTTGGTTTGATTACCCCTGGTAAAGGCGCCAAGAACGGTCAAACCTCGTACCGACGAGCAAATCCCATCTCTACATTTTTCCGCAAATTTTCAATACGGAGGCGAGTGATTTTCAAATATTTTCAAAATTAAGGTCAAGTGAGACCTTTGCAAAAGAGTTCTCTCTTTCTCTTCTTTTCTTTTCTCTTCTCTCTTCTTTTCTATCTTTTATTCCTCTTCAAAAAGGGAATAGAGGCTAGAAAGGCAAAGAGAAGGAAAAGAGAGACTGATACAAGAGGAAAAATTTTGCAATGATCACACAAATTCACATCTTCTGTGAGCTTGCCTCTTCACCCCCTTCACTCAACATCCATCCAATACTTGTTGTCACCACTTCCACAACATGTGCACCTTCCACGCCACTGTCACTCCCATCTCACAACATGTGCACCCTCCACTCGAGCATCATTGTCATCTTCATTGCATTCACATCAGCACCCTGTGTAACATTTACTTAGCACAGCTACACAAGTTCCATACCTGTACCAGCGTTATCACAGCAACACCTTCACCACTTGTTGCAACACCTAACACTCACAACTACTGAAATGTTCCACTTGCAGCACCCACCCTCTTCAGCACAACACTTACCTGTGTATTCATTTGCAGCAACCCCTGCTGCACCACACTGCACTTTTATTACACTGTATCACCCTCTTCACTCACCACTTCCTACACTTCACCAACAACACACTCTTCACTACACTGCAACACTGCTACACCACCTGTATGCATTTACCTTTCTGCACTATGCTCCCGGCCACACTTCATCATTTGTTTATGCACCTGCTACAACATATCCAAACCCCTTTGTAAATGTACCTCTCCATCACCTCTCACCACCCTATCACACACTTGCTAAAACACTTCCATTCACCCACTCACTCCTTGCACATGTTTACTTCCTGCCTCTTCTTTCTTTCTCACTTTTTTTGAATTATCTGTTTTATCTTTACATTTCTTGTTTTACATTTACTGATTTTTCAATCAATAGCTGAATTACACTTTTATAGCAGAAATACCCATTATACCTGCTATAGTCCTTGCATTTTACATTATGTCTGTCATTTAGCAACAACCTCATCTTCTATATTGCTTTAAATCACATTTACATCATCCATAGACATCTCTCGTATTGCATTTCCCATTAATATAGGGCTTGCTATATGCATTTCTAATTTAACATAAGAATAGCATTTTGTATATGCATTCTCCATTAGAATAGGCATAAGCATGTGCATTTGCATTTTTAACATAATATTTTCCATCACATTTACATTTTGCTAACTCAGTATTTTGCAGAAAATACATGGAAAATGTTGATTTCTTTCTTAGATTAAGAATCTTTATTTCAATTTCAATTTGAGACTGTAATAATTAGAAATTAATGAAAATTTTATCCTTTTAGTTTAGAATAGAATGTATGAGCATATAAATCTCATAATTGCCTGTGATATCTCATTTTATTTTCACTTTTATTTCAAAAATCCATAATGGTAAAACACGAATGGCACATGCACATTTTCTAATAAAAGGTAAATAATTCTAAGTAAATGATTCACATTTATGACCACAGTCAAAATGTGAAAAATACTTAGGATTTTTATCTTTTATGGAATAACATTTGACCTCCACTTAGGTCTCTTTTGAAAATCATTATATTTTTCTGAAATATTCTTTTCTTTATCAGAATTTAATATGTGAATTAACTTGAGATATGTTTTTGGCCATAGTCATGAATATATTAAAAGTTAATTCCATTTTAAATCCTATAAAGGCACAAAAAATTTATTTTATTCTTTATTAGAATTCAAATATAGATTATATTATAATATGTTTGTGACCATAGTCATGAACGTATTATAATTTAATCTTGTTTCAATTCTATTAAAGAATGAAATATGCTTTTAAATTTCAATCTTTAAATTCTTTCAAAACATTCATCATTTAAGATAGAATTGCATTCTTTCAAATTATTTCAAAAATCCAAGTGATTCTGAAATAAATTTCAAAATTTCAGTTTTCCTTTCTAAATTTAAAATTATTTTCAACTCTTATTTATAAATTCAAACTCATCTTTTATTCTCAAATCCCATCTTATTTCAAATTCCAACCTTCAATTCTTACTTCTGAATTTCATCTTTCTAAATTTCATATTTTAAATTTCATTCAAAATTCATTATTTCTATTTTCAAATTCTATTTAAATTTTGAGTTTTTAGTTCAATTCTGAATCGAAGTTTTGAAGTTCACTTTGAGATTCCAAACGAAATTTTGATATTTACTTTGAATTTCTAAATCAACTCTCAAATTCCCTTCTGATTTCAAATTTCAAGTTTGAATTCAAATTCTATTTCTAATTCCAATTTTTTATTTCATTTCAAAGTTCAAATCTCAATTTCAGTATCAACTCTGAATTCAACTCTTCTTTTCAAGTTCCATTTTCAAAATTTTACTTCAAGTTCCAAATTTCATCCTTTTCAAATCTCCCTTCTTCGATTCAAATTTCAATCTATATCAATCTTTGATTATTTCAACTTTAGAATTTCAAATCTCCTTATTCAAATCTCAAATTCACTTCAAATTCCAAGTTTAGATTCAAATTTCAGTTTTCCAAATCAAGTTCAACTTTTGAACCACTTCTTCAAAGATGTTTCCAAAGTTATTTCAAAATCACTTGGAAGAGTCCAAAATTTCTGAAGCATTTCTCAAAAGCATACATCTTTGCATTCTCATTGCACAAGCATGATTCAATGTGCATTTTAGGATTTTAGAACAATTACTTAGACAAATTTAGGCAAAGCAAAAGGCATTAATTCGATCATTGATTCAATTACCTCTGGTAAAGGCGCCAGGAACGGTTGAACCTCGTACCAAGGAGTGAATCCTGTCTCTCCATCTTTTCCCGCAAATTTTCAAAAAAAAATGGAGGCGAGTTAATTTTCAAAACATTCTTTTTCAAATAAAGGTCAAGTGAGACCTTGAAAAGAGTTTCTCTCTTATTCTCCTTTTCCCCTAAAAAGGAGGAAGAACGAAAGAGAAAATTTTTGCAACGATCACAACGACCATGAGGCACTCATCTCCATCCTCTCCGTTGTTGACTATGTCATTGTTGAGAAAACGGGCTTTCTTTCATGTGAAAATCAATGGAAGCAATATATATATATATCAACAAAAATTAAAGAAACACACAAGATTTACGTGGTTCCCTCAAACTGAGGTACGTCTACAGTGATCAATAGGTCAGTTTCTTTCATTATCTGCAAACAAAGTTTACAAAATGGCCAAAAGGCATAAGCCTTACAAACACACAAAGGTGTAGAGAAATAACAAGAGGAAAAACCTCACCAAAAAGAAACAAAAGTTCAGAAAAACCAGCCACATGAAGCAGCCCCAAAAAGAAGTAAAAAACCTCACTTGCTAGTCGAACCGCCCCTCCCTAAATAGAGAACGAAATTCACATTTAATATGAAAGACGAAGCGCCCACACACAAATCGCTATGAAGCTGAAGCACCAACCACAAATCGCTATTCAACTGAAGTACCATAAATCGACCTTGAAACAATCAAAGGTCATGCTTGGGAATCCCTCCAGAATAATGAATATGCGTGGTTCCAATGAGCATGCCAATAAATGTCAGTTAACAAAAGGTTATTATTCATTAAATAGATGGGTCCCACAAAGGAGGGAAACCCAACAATCATCTCTGCAATCGCTGAAAACCAAATTGAACAGCAGCTCAAACTCGTTCAGGCCATAAAACAAGTTGGAATCATCAAGCTCTCTCTCTCTCTCTCTCTCTCTCTATATATATATATATATATATATATATATATATATATATATATATATATATATATATATATATATATATATATATATATATATATATATAATATCGAGTCTATGGGTCTCTGCTAGCCCTACATCGTAGCCTTGATGGAAGGCAAAAAAAAATGCAAAGGAAGATGCTAAAACATGTTTTTTTTCACGTTTTAAACCCTTTAGTGACAGGTTTGACCGTTGGTAAAGGTCCAAGTGAATGGGACTTTAAGCAGCAGTCAAAATACTGTCACCGAAGGCCCAGTTTTCTGTTGTATCCTTTAGCGACAGTATTTTAACCACCGCATAAGGTCCCATTTTCTGCAAGAACCTTTAACGATGGTCAAAACCATTGCTAAAGTGTCTAAAACTCAAAAAAGTGCATTTTAGCATTTTTTCACATTTTTTTGGGCCATCCATCTAAGCCACGATGGATGGCCACTGTGTTTGAGCTGGTAGCCTAAGGGTTGCCCAGCTACCACTTTTTCTCTCTCTCTCTCTCTCTATATATATATATATATATATTGTCACTAGAATATGAGAACTACTGTGAACTGTGATTTTTATGAATACTTTATTTTATCTTAAATCGCATAGATATAATCTGAATGCATGGTTTTATAAGGACCAGCTCTTGAATCATGCCATTATGATACAACAACAACAACAACTACGCCTTCATCCCAAAACAATTGGGGTCGGCGATATGAACCAACAAAGAAAATCATTTTGGGTCTTCCACATGAATCCTTTTCCTCCATTCATTTCTATCCAATGCCATGTCCTCGGTGAGGTTCAAAGCATTCATATCCTTTCCTATCACCTCCATCCATGTCTTCCTAGGTCTACCCCGACCTCTTTTAACTAATATATTTTCCCATTTCTCCATCCTTCTAACTGGAGCATCATTAGGCCTTCGTCGAATATGTCCAAACCACCGTACACGATTATCTCTCATCTTATTTTCAATGGGTGCAACGCCTACCTTCTTACGTATCTCCTCGTTCCGAATCTTATCTTTTATTGTATTTCCACACATCCATCTCAGCATACGCATCTCAGCTACACTCATTTTTTGAATATGATGTCTCTTGGCAGCCCAACATTCCGTACCATATAGTAAAGCGGGCCTAATAGTCGTCCTATAAAACTTTCCCTTCAACCGCAATGGCATTCTACGATCGCACAACACTCCAGTTGCACTCTTCCATTTCATCCACCCAACCTTTATCCTATGATTTACATCTCCATCAATTTCTCCATACTTTTGAATGATAGATCCCAAATATTTGAAAGAATCATCCACCGGTATTTCTTGCTCAACAAGCTTCACTACACTCCCATCACTACTTCGTTGCTTACTAAATCGGCATTCCATGTATTCTGTCTTACTCTTACTCAACTTAAAACCTCTTGCTTCCAATGTCTGTCTCCATAATTCTAACTTAGCATTAACCCCAGCTCTAGACTCATCAATCAAAACAATATCATCAGCAAACAACATACACCACGACACATTTTCTTGAATTGATCTCGTAAACTCATCCATCACTATAGCAAATAGGAAAGGGCTTAAAGCAGATCCTTGATGTAACCCAACCGTTATAGGAAAATTGGTTGTCACCCCTCCACAAGTGCGGACATTGGTTACTACTCCTTCATACATATCTTTAATTATACTAATGTACTTGAGAGAAACACCTTTTTTCATCATTGTCCACCAGAGAACGTCCCTAGGTACTCTATCGTAAGCCTTCTCCAAATCAATAAAAACCATATGCAAATCTTTGTTCCTCTCTCTATTTCTCTCAATAAGTTGTCTAAGAAGATGTATAGCTTCCATAGTTGATCTTCCAGGCATAAAACCAAATTGATTCTCCGATATCATGACAACCTTCCTCAACCTAGACTCAATCACCCTCTCCCAAAGTTTCATAGTATGACTCATGAGTTTTATACCATGATAGTTTGTGGAATCTTGTATATCACCCTTATTCTTATATAGATACACCAAAGTACTCTTCCTCCACTCATTAGGCATCTTATTTGTCCGCCAAATCTTGTTAAAAAGATTTGTCAACCATTCTAAACCTTTCTCTCCCAAGCATTTTCAAGCCTCGATAGGTATACCATATGGGCCAACTGCCCTTCTTGATTTCATTTTCTTCAAAGCCTCTGCAATTTCTTTCTTTTGAATCTTGCGCATGAAGTCACAATTCATCTCATGAAAAGGAATGAAAAAGTCTCCAAGATCCTGAGCATGACTTTCATTAAATAGCTTATCAAAATAATCTTTTCATCTCTCCTTAATCTCCTCATCTGAGAACTTGGTCACTTAATGGGCCCGCCTCCCTGCGAGGTAAAACTCTGGGTTGAAGACACAACCACCTAGCATTATGTGCCCCCAAATAGGGATGGCAGTGGACCGGAGGAAAGCGGGGCCCCGCCTCGCCTCGCCCCATTTGGACCGGGGATGAAGGGTATGAAACAGGGGTGGAGGCGGGGATGAAGGTTAAAATCCATCCCCGTTCGAGGATGGAGGCGGGGATGGACGTACATTTTTCCCCACCCCGCCTCGTCCCCGCCATGATCCCTGCCTCATCCCCGACCCATCCCCGTCACTTTTCCCCGCAATATCCCCGCCCCGCCTCATCCCCGTTTGAACCGGGGATGGAGGACATGAAACGGGGGATGAAGGCAGGGGTGGAGGTTAAAATCCATCCCCGCCGGGGATGGAGGTTCTAATCTTGAGGCGGGGTGGGGGTGTGTAAACACCCCAAATTTTCACCCATATCCTCGACATCTCCACAAATCATAGTGAACCATCCTTTAGGATCACCGGAGGGCAAAATGGTTATTCTTTGAGATTGAATCTGGCAAAACTCTAGATTTCATCCCCGATTCTCAATATTTTCCTATTGTTTTGCTCAAAATCATCTCCAGTCACAAAATCTCAAAGTCCTATTCACATCAAGAGATGAAAATCTTCAGTTCTTCATGCAGTATAAAATCCCCCGAGACATGTCATTGCATATCATTGCATGAGCATTTCATATCACTGCACGACACATCATGTCATTTCGAGGTCCAGAACTCGTGATTTTAAAATTCTCAATCCAGATTCAAATTTTAACTTTTTCAAAATTGATTTCAAACCCCCTGGGTCTTCAAAATTGTCAATTAATCCCATTTTACCCCCAAGACTCTGAATTTTAAAAGATTTTCTCAGAAAAATGATCTGGATAGTTTTTATATGGATTTTCAAAATTTTATCAACTGGATCGGATCTGCCAAAAGAAGGGGATGAAGCCTTGAATTTTAAATATCTATTTTTCTCTGCAAAAAGACTTTGAATTTCTTTACAAAATTTCTCTATTTTGCCCTGAAAGGCCACCTTTCTTTCAAATTTTTGCAAATTTCGCTTCGTATTTTCTAGTTAGTATAATTTTCATAATTTTTTTTTTTAAAAAAATTTATATTTTACTTTAATTTTGTTTTTATTTTAAATAAAGAAATGATGTGGGACCCACTTTAAGGTGGCATCACACTTCAATTTCCTTTTATTTAAATTTTTATTCGCATGGGATTCACCCAGAGGTGGCGCCATATGTCATTTTCTCTCTCCTTCCACCCTCCACCATGTGTCATTCTCTTTCCTTCCACCTTCTGCCACGTGTTGTTTGCTTTCCCTTTTAGTTCTGTGCCATTTGGCAGTGTGGGGTCACTCAGAGGTGACGCCACATGGCCTATCCTGTCACTTTCTCTCACCTCCCATTTCTTCTCCATGTGTCAGTGTGGGGTCATCCTGAGGTGACGCCACGTGTCTTCCTCCCTACACCTCCATTAGTTGCCACTTGCCCTCCCTACATCTTTCTCTTTTTACCTTCTGACACATGTCAGTATGGGGCCTCTTTGAGGTGGCGCCACATGTCTTCAGTCTCCTTTTTTATTTTCATGACACGTGTCAGCGTGGGGTCTCCCTGAAATGATGCCACATGTCATTCTCTTTTTCTTTTATTCACTTGCCACATGGCTCTGTGGGGCCACCCTGAGGTGGCGCCACTTGGCCATACCTCCTTCCTCCAGAATCCACCAAGTTTAAACTTCAAATGATTTCTGAGGTGGCGCCATCTGAGGTACTTCCTCCTACAGTTGACATATGTTAGTGTGGAGCCACCATGAGGTGGCACTACATGTCTAGCTATCCCTTCTTCAGAAAAAGTAGAATCATCCTCCTCTGAGGTGGCGCCATCTCTGAAAAAGGCTCTCCTCACAAATAGCTCTGCAACTTAATTTTAGGAAAAACAAGTTCAAAAAATTTCAAATGCTCCTAAGGTGACGCCATGTGCTTCCTCTGCTCCTTCCCTCTGACATATGGCAGTGTAGAGCCACCCTGAGTTGATGCCACATGTCCATCTCAGCTTCCTCCAGAAAAAGCAAAAGTTCAAAATTTCAAATTCTCTAATGAGGTGGTGCAAATCCAGAATTTTCCATTTTATCATTTAATTTATTTCACTTTGCAAAATAACAAAGTGGGCCCACACATAGGTGGCACCACACTAGAGCTCCCTGCAGAGAAAATCAAGCAAACATTATTTTGAAAATTTTCAAATCCAGTTGAGGTGTCTCATTTACAAAATTTGCATTTATTTTATTTCAAAAAAATCCAAAGTAGCATCCTCTGAAATGGTGCCACATGGAGGGTCCAGATTCATTTTGTTTGAATTTCAAAACTCTTCAAATAGTTTATAAATACCCTAGCCCACGCCCAGCTGGAGGAGGCTTTTTCTTTGAATCTGAATTTCAACCTGAGTTTTAAATTCCCATTTTCTTCTCTGAGTCCTTGCCACTTTTGGTCCCATCTGAAACTTTGCATCCGAATCTCCATAAATACCAGAAGAACACAATGTGAGCCCCTGTTTGAATTGGTTCTACTAAAATAATGTTTTTATTTTAATTTACATATTGAATCACATGAGTTTTTGTTTTAAAGAAAGGGTTCGTCCGGATGATGGATCGAACCATTCCCATAAAATGACATATATTAAATATGACCATGCTTCCTTGATGATTTTCTAGCATTCATGCATTAATTAGATTTAATTCATATTTTATTTAGTTAATTTAGCAGATTTTAGAAGTTAATTAGGTCATATTTAGTGTTTATTTTAATTCTATTTTATTTAAGTAGTTCTCTGTTTTTAACAGTCAGTCCACACGTTATTTTATGTTTTTATTTTTCTCCAAAAATACCCAAAAAATCACATTGTGGGCGTATAGTTGTTTTGATAATATGCAAAAAAATCAAAATCATTTGAGTTCATTTGCTTCATTCAAAATTAAAAATGCCAAGTCGGGTTTTAAGACCTGAGAAACGCTCACGACCTTGGAACTTGAATTGTAAAATTGAGATCTCCCTCATGGTAGATCCAATTCCTGATCCAAAAAATGCCCTGGACTCATATTGCAGTCTAGTTTTTAATAAGATTTTATCAAATTTTTCCAAATTTGTCTGCTACTTGTCAAAAATCTGAGAGTTTGGGACACGTGTCAAAGCCCAATATGAGCTCCTAAGACTCTAGATCGACTTGGGTCGATTGGTCCTCTCTGAATATAGATCCAAATATGGATCTGTAAAAAGTGAACTTTATGTTATAAATGTCCCCTATTTGATTATGAAATTTTGTAATTTTTAGGACAGTCTGCATGCCCTTTTTGTATTTTTTTGGTCTGTTGTTTTGGTACTGACACCTGCCCTTCTGATTTATGCATGCATCATCATATTTTTACTTCTCTGTCGGTTGCTCAAATGCCAAGTCCATACAAATAAAAGTTGTTCATATTTAAGTCAGTAGTCTCTCTTTTAATTTTCAAAATTTTTGGTGGTAAATTATCATTTTTTACCTATTTTCACAGTCGACCCTATTGATTTAGGGCATGTCAGAATCAAATCTCTGCTACCGAACTCACCGTAGGTTAAATCCCATGGTTGTAAAAACCAAATATGTTCATTATCATGTCATTTAGCAGCCTGCAAAATATCAGACATTTCTATTGTGAATTTCTTCATTATTGAATTAAATACTATGTTTGGTTCGTACCCATAGGCAAAATTCGCATATTTTAGAATTTTATTTAAGATTTTGCATTTAGGCCATGTCATTCCATGCATTTTATCATTCTATGCTGTTTCTAAAGGCAGAGGGATGCTCTCTACCAAATTTGGCATGATTTGAGAATCGTTTGATGATCGGTTTAGTCGTATCATCAAATTAGGGTTCCCATGGGACCCTGATCTGGGCGAAAAACAAGCGAAATTCATTATTTTGGCCAAATTTTAAATGTCGATTCTGTTTTTTACAGTCCCATCATATTTAGTAGCATGCCATCATGCATTTCATTATCGTTTGATTCCATTTGCATTTTAAAATCCCCAAATTTTGTCAAAACTCCTTTAAAAACCCTAATTTTAAAGTTATAACCTCAATATTAGGGGTATTTTGGTCATTTTGACCACAAATCCGAATTTTAAACTATTTATTACCTCATTTTTATGAATTTGCATCATTCAAATATCAAGGAAGTATGAAAATTAGGTTTATATCCATCTCAATCCAATAATTTCAGGATATTATTGGAAAATCTTGGAAAAACCCACATATTTGAGCTAACCCCATTTCAAGCTTGGCAGTGACATTCAAAGGAAGGAGATGGAATCTGCAATTTTCTTTCTTTCATTTTATTTAGTGATGTAATAATATAACTTTTGGAATAAGAGATTTACTTTTCCGCTTAGATTAGGATGCATATCATATAGTTTGAATTTATGCAATATCCTGATTATGTGATTCATGCATTTTATTTAGAAAATCACTATGGATGTACACGAATGACACGTGCACCAACTCTTAGGGAGTTGATGAACTCGATGGAGTTCATATTTACGGCCCTAGTCGGAATATGGACGAGACCCAGATTCAACATCTTCCTACTAGTCACACCGAGCCTACACTCTTAGGCTATCTTCCAAAATTCACTGCATATGTTTAATTTTTTTATAAAATATTTTACAATTAACTAAGTAAATTACAAGCATATTTACGGTCATAGTCAGAATATGTGGTAATCTTACCTTAGTTTAATTTTAAAATTGCATATTTTCCTGAAAAGATGTTTTCATAAAAAGACATTCATTCATTGAGGATAGTTCACATCATGAAATCATGTGCATTTATGTAAAAACTCCATTTCAAGGCCATCAATTTCTCAAGATGCTCTGAAAATGTTTTCAAAGATTGATTTTCTCGAGCTAAGTTTTTCTTGATTTTCCTGAAAAATATTTCTTGTCTTAGAATTCATTTCCAATTTTTCAAATGAAAACTTTCCATCATTTCCAGAGTCAAAATCGATTTCCAATTCCTCAAGGCCCGAATTCCCAAAATTTCAATTTCCTAGGATTTGATTTCCTTTCTCAAAATTATTTTCCTACAAATCTTCAATCATTTTCCAAAGACGATTTTCAAAGTTGGAATATTTTTCATTCAAATGCTTATCTTTTCCCAAGAATTCTTTCTATTTTTTGAGGATTTCCATTCATTCATGATTTTTTCAAAATCTCTAGAAACTTTCTTAAGATTTGCAAATCCTTTTATCAGGGCTTCCTTGAGAAATCGATTCTCATCTTTTGCTTTAGAAACATTTTCCAACTCCAAAGCATTTTTCAAGCATACATTATGTTTTCTAACCTGCATTTTACAAAATTTCATAACACATGACTGAATTCTCTGTGCATTTAGGATAGAACACGATTTTGTTAATTTGGCTAAGTCAAGCACATATTTGGTCCTTGGTTCGATTACCCCTAGTAAAAGCGCCAGGAACGGTTAAACCTCGTACCGACAGGTCGAGTCCCATTCTTCGAAATTTTTCCGCTATTTTCAAAACGGAGGCGAGTATTTCAAAACAATTTTCAAACTCTGGTCAAGTTTGACTCACAGGAAGGTTTCTCCTCTCTCCCGTAGGGAAGAGAAAAATTTCGCGACGATAACAGGGTGGAGACCTTGTCCCTCGCCCCGTCCCGCCCCGCCCCACTGCCATCCCTAGCCCCAACCGTGATAAAGCAACGACAACCCCCATGTGCCAATAGGATTTGATCTTTGGCCTTCACCTTGACACATGACCCCGCTGATCACATGGGCTTCAAATTTTTGTCTGTTTGTTTGTTGCCTCCATTTTCCTCAAAAAGTAAGTAGGAGAAAAATTCAAACTTCTTGATTTTTTAAAAGAACTCAAGAAAATATTGGCAAGTATAAAGCATAAAAATCTTGTCCTAGACTCGAAGCTTTACGCTGACAATGCGACAACCATAGGTATGGCAGGCAGAGCCAGCACAACCAAGTCTTCGTGCTGGGTACAGTTTCTTCAAGTTATAAATAAAAAATCATAAAATGCGCAAATAAGATTAAAATAATAAAGAAAATGACTTATATTGGGTAAATACATGCACTATTATGCAATATTTCAAAATAGTGATTCTCTAAAAATATGGTGATATTTTCAGAATTATCTTGGTGTTTGAGAGTATCACAACAAAGTAGCAAGATCCATGATACTTTTAACATATATAGGTTGAAGCTTTTATATATATATATATATATATGACCTCATAGATGTGCTCATCATGTTTTGTTTGCTAGGAAAGACACCTTGGACCATAAATTTTTCAGGTAAAAGTGTGCTTTTTTTACTCATGAAATTTTGGCACATTGTGGGCCATTGATTTTTTGAGCCCTTAAAAATCTTGCTTACATGTTGCAAACACATGATCCAAAACCTATTTTTTACTAACTAAACTATGTAGACCACATTTTGTAAGGTTAAACATACAAAAAAATGAAAAAAATGGTGTTTCTTGTTAGATTGTATGTGCAAATGACCAGCAAATATTTATCCACACACACATAAATAAATAAATATATAACCTGGCTTTTTGCATTTTTTCGTTAGGTCTTTAGTTCCCTTGAAAAATCATAGTTTTTATCTCACATCTAACACCGTAGATGTGACCTATAGGTTTTTTTTAGTGGGAACTGACTTTTGGATCTTCCAAATCTGACTTGTATACAGGTTTTTTCGGTGGTCCAAAATCAATGGCTACGAAGGTAGCAGTTTTTCCTGGCTCATAAAAGCATGTTTTTCATTGAAAAAACATGATCCAAGAGTCGATTCTCATTAAATTGAGTATTCTAAACACATCTAATGGTTCATATCTATTGTAAAACACTCAAAACCTATGGGGCAGAACCAAGGCCTAATATTTTCAGTTCTCATATATATATGTATATATATATATAGTTTTAAAAAGTGAACATTCGTACCTATTTTTATCTTACCTTTGATTTTCTTTGTGATATTCTATAGAGTATAGATTCTGCAAAGATAAACAACCACACTGGTTTACTATGGTTGATATGAGATTTTTATTCACCTTCTTTGATGAACTGGTAAGGCTGTGCCTAACCCAAGCTTGCCTGGAAGGTTTTTGTTGAGCAAGATATGAACAAGACAAGGTAGAAACCGATGAGGATGGTTCTTTGGCATAAGGTGGAATCCAAGTGTACTCTCTAGTGGGTAGGGGGACCTCAAAGATTTCACCAACCAACCAGAAGTTTGCCAGAAGGTCCAAGTGTACTCTCGAGTGGGTAGGGGGACCTCAAAGGTTTCACCAACCAGAAGCCTGCCAATGTGCAGATTGTGATTGGATTTTTCTTAGACAACCCAGAAAAAAAAAATAAAAAAACAAAGAAAAATACGTATACAACATTATGCAAGTTATCATTACACTTGTTGTAATAAGAACTTGCATGATGCAAAGAGGAAAAAAATGCATCGATTCTATTGTCATTCGACTGTTGGGATATATAGTGGTATGGATGGTGGAAGAAGATGTGAGAAAATATGCAGTGAAGGCCATGGATGATCCACGTACACTTAACCGCACAATCTACATGAAGCCTCCAACAAACATTAAATCTCTAATGGAGGTAGTAAACTTGTAGGAAGACCCTGCAAAAGGAACATGTCTTAGCAGCAGTGGCTTCAACAGTTGGAAGGTAAGTAGAATCAAGGAAAAGGGTGAAAATTACTTGTTTAGAGTTGTTCTTTTTTAGCTGTGTAGCTTTTAATAGGTTTGTGCTGTTATCTGGAATTTGTTGGTGCATTTTGTGGTTAAGTAAATTGCTTTTTAACTTTTCACCGCTGGCTTTTTTTTTTAAAAAAATTTAAGCGCAGGCTTGGGTGTTGGTGACCCCGATTACCTGCGTCGATCCGGGTGGTGGGGGTGACAACTTCGTCAAAACAAGAAAAAAGAACAAACCTTCTTAACAAACAAAAGCACTTCACCTTGTGGACGGTATTAGTGTATGTAAATAGGGGTGTCAGCAGGTCAGATCTGGATCGGACCCAATGGATCCGAACCCGGATCTGACTTTGAGGTTCTGGTACTGGGTCTGGGTGGGACCCAATGGATCCAAACCCAAATCTGACTTTGAGGTCCTGAGATCGGGTGCACCATAATAAAAACCACACATGGGTCTAATAAGGATTACATGAACCAGACAGTCTATACATGGTAAAATAATCTCTCTTATATTTTTTTACATTGAAAAAGCAGGGTTCTTGATAAGAACTCGGGTTGGACCTTATCCATATACTAATCAGACCATTTGGGCCGACTTGGTTTCCAACTACACCAACCTTCTTTATCAGCAAACCCTCTTTTGGAAAAGCGAATTGATATGAAACGTCTAACAAAACATCTTTTCTGGAATCCGCAAAGTGCAGCATATGAAATTTGACCTGCCAACTACCAACTACCAACTACCAACCACCAACTAATAAGATTAATGAGGTTATTATCTATGTCACAGGGACACGCCATTGTGGTGTCATGCCCTTCGGCACACAAGACATGGACACTGACATTGAACCATATTTTAATATTATTTTAATATTTTTATTGTTTTAAGGTTTTATTTTGATAAAAATATATTTTTTAACATTCAAACATCATAAAATTAGTTTTTTATTTATAAAAAAAAAAATGCGTCCTCATGTTCTCTTTTTCAAAACATTTTCTGACTTTAAGTCAAATCTGTGTCACGTGTCCTCGTGTCCATGTTTTTTTTTTACATAATTTGTAAGTTTTTTTTTAACTTTCTAAGCCAAAATTGAGAGTGAATCATGTCAGGGGTACCTTAATCTGTCATTGCCATTCATCATTCAATGAATGACATTTGGAACAGCATGACTATTGTTTATGTTTTAGTAGGTATGGCAGTGGATTGGGAGGATACGGCCCCGGCAGGGATGGAGGTTAAAATCAAAAGCCGTATGAGGATGAACTTATGCTTTCTCCTGCCCTACTCTGTCCCCGAGACCTATTCGTAAACCTTCCTTTCCTTTTATAGGAATGACATAGGCTGAGGGGAATCGGCTCTCCACCCCACCTTGCCCCATTTGGACCCGGAATGAAGGATATGAGGCGGGTATGGAGGTTAAAATCAAAATCCGTGCAGAAATGAATGTGGGGATTGAAGGCAGAATTTAATTTTGAGATAGGGGCATTGATGAAAACCTTGTCCCCCGCCCCGGTCCACTGCGATCCTTATGTTTTAAATGGGTCTCACAAATTTTTTCACAGTCGATGTTATTGAGAATGGATGGCTTAAACCAAAGCTAAAATATGGGTGTTTTTAACGGTGATTATCACGTGGATGAACGGCATCAGAGGAACCGCTGGCAATAATCCATAAGGGTACCATTGACCTAATCTGCTCTCGTCAAATTTTAACATATAGTTGAAAAATGGTCATTGTCAACTGCTGATAGGTTAACTATGTAAAAAAAAGGTATCACCCAACATTCTATTTAAGTTTGATACAAGTTTAAAAGATACGAGTGTCACGACACACCCTCTGAATGTCCTACCACTGACATAAAAGTAAAGGACTATGGAGTATTAACATAAGACAAAAAAAGGGCACTAGGAACCTAATCACTTGTTTTTAACATATTTTAACATGTTTTTTTATTTGAAAAACCCGAAATTCCACTAAAGAGGGGTGAATAGTGAAATATAAAAAAGATCGATAATATAAAAATTAAAGGCAATCAGGCACAACACATAAAACACAAGATTTATACTGGTTCGGTCGAGTTATCAGTCCCCAAGCAAAACACTTGAGCCTTTCACTATAAAATCCGAGTTATCGGATAAATAGTACAACACCCTCTTCCTCAGAGGTCTACTTCTCTCAACAAAGAAGGAAAACACCCTCGTTCACAGAGGTCTACTTCTCTCAACAGAGAAGGAAAACACCCTCTTTCACAGAGGTCTACTTCTCTCAACAGAAAAAGGAATACAGTGAATAACAGAAAGTTACAATACTTCCTATAGAACCTTCAAAATGATATGAATGCACAAATGAAGGATTCTCAGAATGTTTTGTTCTTTTCACTCAGATGATTCTCTTTGTCAAAGAGCTATTCTTGACTTTTTCTCTTTCTTTTTCTTGGCTCTCTTTTTCGAATAATGAGTAGAAATTTTTCACTTTGTAAGCTCACATGTCTTGTTTTAGATATTATTTTGTTAGTGTATATATAGTCTCAAGAAAATAGTCATTGCCTTTTTGAAATGATTGTTCTTTTGAGATGTGAGATGTCAAGTCATTTCAAAAACAACTTTGTGTAAAAAGATATGTGTACTATACTGTATTTTCGAAAAGTCTTCTTTCTATAAGTGTAGTATTTGGGGTACACTATTCGTTGTAGTATTTTAAATGTGATATAATTTGTAAAAGGTCTATTCTCATAATAAATGATTTATAGTACATTGAACGTTGGAGTGTAAGTCATCATGAAGTTTGTCTTTACTCAATTTAATGATTTATAGTATATTAGTATTTTTCTTACAAATCGTCACTTCTTAACATAAATGTATGTAAGTTCAATAAATGCTTTGTTGATTACCTTATTTATAAATGGTCATTTCTCAAATGCTTTTTGAGGTATTTATTTAATGTCTACAGAAAGAATGATGACTTTAAGTAAGTCGACATTCTTGTGTGGAGTTTATTATTAAACAAATAGTCATTTCTTAAATGCTTTTGAGGTAGTATTTAATGTCTACAAAAAGAATGATGACTTTAAGTAAGTCGACATTCTAAAGTATTTTCCAAACACAATATAATAATATTAGTTTTCTTACATTGTCAATTCAAGCTAGATGATTTTGTATTATGACTTAAATTCATTTTGTCCTTTTCTTTCATACTTGAAATCATTAGTTTTTTTTTTTATTTCTTTTCAAGTTGTTTTATTCATAAATGCATGTTAGAAGGTACAATTAATGCTTTTGAAATCATGAGCTATTATATCTTGTCAAAATACATTTTTCATAAATGTTTGTAAGAAGGTACAATGATTAGTTTCCAAAAAGGTGCTTTTTGAAATATCGTATGCTTTTATGAAACATAGCTTTTGTAAATAGATGACTTGTATGATAAAGCATGTAATATGAGATATGCACTATGCAAGCTTCTGAAGGTTCTGTTACATATGACTCTAAAGAAGAAAAAAGTCTTCATCTTGAAGTAGCCGATTTCCTTAGATGATCTTTAAGAATGTATGACCCATCAAGCTTTTTCTTCAGAGAGTATGATTGCACCAAAGGTTGTACTTGAGCAGGTTGTTTCCATTCTTTTTAAGTGAAATAACCTTGCGTCAAATACTCGTTAAATACATGACAAATCATATCTAGTCATAATATAACATTTTTCATGAAGGCATATCATTATATCATATGAAAGCATATATGACAGTATATCATATTACGTGTCATCAAAACATAGTTTCTCAACATTCTCCCCCTTTTTGATGATAACAAAATATGCTCCCCCTGTCAAAAAGCCATATGCATGATAATAATGATATCATAAAAATGAATAAAACATAATCATAAAACATAAAGGTTTTAAGTTTAAATAGGAATCAGAGTATTTATCAGAGAGTATTTTTCTCCAATCATAGGAGACAGGGTTTTTCTCCCCCTTTGTCATAGACAAAAAGGAGGGGATCGGAGTATAAAAAAGTTATTACAAACCAAATAAAATAAAAAAGGTTCATTCAGAGTCGGATGTGGGATGAAACTTTCGAAGTAAGGCATCTTGGCCGATCTTCAAAGATTCAAAGGCTTGGTTCAGAGAAGCTTGGTTCCTCAGAAGGAGATCTTGGGTATTCTGGACATCGACAAGTGCTTCAAAGATGTCTAGTTCAGAATTTGCTGCTGGATCTGCTTCACCATGGCCCTCGTCGTCAGAGAGGTGTTGAGTTGTCCCTTCTTCAGGGAGGTAGGAGTCATCAAATGCATGAATGGAGTAGAAGACGACATCATTTTGAAGAGGCACTTGGAAGTACTGAAGAATGTGGGTGATGAAGTACCCGAATGAGAGAGAGCTGAAGGAACGAAAATTAATCATGTTATTAAAAATAATACTGGACCAGTTTATGGGAAAACTACAGAAAATTGCATAAAGGAGAAGATAGATTTCATTTGCAATGAATCTCTTGGATGGTGGTTTAGGGATGACATTGGATGAGAGGATTTGTGACAATAGCAGAGCATGAGGCTTCAAATTGCTTGTATGCCACGAGAAGTAAGTTGAACGAGTGGAGTGGAGGATCTTCTTAAACACAGTAGGATCTATGGGAACTATGTTTGGAAGTTCAATGCCATAAGAGGAAATGTTAAGAATACGGCCTAATTGAGGAATGTCGAAGGAAATGAGTTTTCCATGAACCATGGAAGTGATAGATGATCGGTCAGGGTCGACTGAAAGGTTGATGTAGAAAATTTTGATAAGTTGAGGATAAATGGTCATAGATTGGGAAGATGCTAAAATATGAACAAAATCTGAAAGGGAGGTTTGTAGGTCGAATGAGGGGAATGCTTCAAGGTGAACTAGTTTACCGGTTTGAATTGACAGAGAGTTAATGGAGTGAAAGTGGTGAATGAGATCTGGATATCTCAATTCAGCTGCTTCAATCATGTTGTCATCATAGGATCGTGAAGAAGATGATGCCATTTCGAGTAGTCTTGAGAGAATAGGAAGTTCTGAGGGAAATAAGAACTTAGAGAGAGTAATAGCTTGAAGGATGATAGAAGTATTCGAACGAATTGGTGAGGAAAGAATCATTTCATTAAATAGAGAGAAGAAATTATTATGATAGGAAATGAGTGACATTTGAATTGAATGAAATTCAGATTTTAGTTGAAGTGAGTACTCGTGAGTTGTAACTTAAGGCTCTTGTGAATGATAAATCAAATCATTTTTTGGAAGATAGTATTGATGAAAGTATATTATATTAGAAAAGGTGACAAAAAAAACATAGTTTCAAGCATTATTTTTCTTAAGGAAATTTGAATATAGGAAGGTCCATCGGTTTGTCATAGTTTGAGTATGGAGTGCTCATAGAAAAGTATGGATGAATAGACTAGGATAAAAGATAGAGCCAAAGAAGTGTGTGCCACGATGTGAATTATGATCCATAGATTTTAAAGATTTCTATGTGAAGATGTGATGGGATGTGAAAAAGAATCGTGAAAGGAAAGGTGTGTAAGAGTGTTATAAGGTGATATCACGTGAGATAAATAATGGCCTAATAAAACAAACAACAAGTAAAAAGTGTTTTTACTTAAAGAGAATATATTCTAAAATCGAGAGAGATGAATTTAGAAGGAGACAAAAGATATTCATGAGAGAAGAGTGATGATTGCTTATATAAGTAGTTTTTATGGATATGCGTGGAAGGAGTAAGAGTAGACATAAAGAAAAAGAGATGTCATATATGGATTTGAGTAGGATATGAATGGACAAAAAGACAAAAATCAATTGATGATTGATATGAGATGAATGACATAAAGTAATGTCATGATTGCCTAGAATTACTATTTATTTGAAAGACATAGTTTTAGAGAATAAAAAATGAGATTTTCAAATCTTGTAAAGGGGCCAAATCCGTGGTTTTTGGGATGACAAGAAGGTGGACTCAAATTTCGTAGATGAGAGAGAGAGAGAAAGAGAAAGATGGTACGAAAAAAATTTAATACTTAGAAATAAGAGGAAAGACATTTTTGTCGAGAAGGAGTTTTTATATAAATTCTTTTGGAGAAGTGAAAAAGGTGATTGGTCAAAAAGATGAATGTACTTTAAGAAAAATGATATATAAAATAAGAGGTGACATAAAGTGTTTCTTTTTATCATAGCTTGTAACGTACATGAATCCATGCAAAGACTCTTTGAAAAAGGTGGTGAAAAATGTAGAAAGAAAAAAAATAAATACTTTATATTATGAAGATAGTCTAAAAAGTAATTCGTAAATGAAAAATGATTTGACACAAAGTGTTTTTATTATTCTTGCTCTAGTTAAAATAAATTTTAAATTTATATTTTAATATTTTGTAGAGGTGACTTCGAGTAGACTAATCTTGTTCTATCCGAATTAGTCATATGGATCAAATTTATAAATCACTTAATTTACAGATTCCTAACTCTCTTCTAATTCTTATAAAGTCTTCATTTTTTAAAGGTTTAGTGAAAATGTCTGCTAATTGTTTATTAGTGGGAATAAATTCTAGTTTGATTATGTTGTTTAGGACTTGTTCTCTTAAAACGTGGTGTCTAATTTGAATGTGCTTAGTGCGAGAATGTAAAATAGGATTTTTAGATAAGTTTATAGCACTAGTATTGTCACAAAAAATGGTTGTATTTTCAAATTTTAAACCAAAATCTTTTAAGGTTTGTTTCATCCAGATGACCTGTGTACATGCTAGGCTTGCAGCTATGTATTCAGCTTCAGTAGTTGATAATGATACACAGTTTTGTTTTTTACTGAACCATGAAACTAGTGAGTGCCCTAGCATATGACATGTTCCACTTGTGCTTTTTTTGTTAGATTTACTTCCAGCGAAGTCAGCATCACTGTATGAGATTAAATCAAATGTAGATGATTTTGAATAAAATAACCCAAAATCAACTGTGACTTTTAGATATCTCATTATTCTTTTTACAACTTTAAGATGTGATTCTTTTGGATTTGACTGAAATCTAGCACACAAGCAAACACTGAACATTATATCTGGACGGCTAGCAGTTAAATAAAGTAGTGATCCTATCATACCTCTGTATAACTTTGTATTCACAGTCTTACCATCTTCATCTCTGTCCAATACAGTAATTGTGCTCATAGGAGTATTTTTTGAAGCAGTTGAGTTCATGTTGAACCTTTTCATAAGTTCATGAGCATACTTAGACTGATTGATGAAGACTCCATCCTTGGTTTGCTTAATATGCAGACCAAGAAAGTAGGTGAGTTCTCCCATCATACTCATTTCGAATTCTTTCTGCATGGACTTAGAAAAATCTTCACAAAGACTGTTGTCAGTAGATCCAAAGATGATATCGTCCACATAAATTTGAATGATTAGGGTATGATCATTCACTATTTTTACAAATAGAGTAGAATTTGCTTTGCCTACAGAAAATCCAGTTTTTAATAAAAAGGTTTTAAGTCTGTCATACCAAGCACGAGGTGCTTGTTTTAATCCATATAAAGCACGTTTTAGTTTGAAAACATGATCCAAAAATTATTCATTTTCAAAACCTGGAGGTTGTTTTACATAAACTTCTTCATTTATAAAACCATTTAGAAAAGCACTTTTAACATCCATTTGATATAGTTTGAAATTCATATAGCTTGCATATGCTAAAAACATTCTAATAGATTCAAGTCTAGCAACAGGAGCAAATGTTTCATCAAAATCAATACCTTCCTCCTTGTTGTATCCTTGAGCTACTAGCCTTGCCTTTTTTCTTATAACATTACCTGTTTCATCTAGCTTGTTTCTGAAGATTCATCTTGTCCCAATGATCTAATGATCTTTTGGTCTTGGTACAAGATCCCAAACATCATTTCTTTGAAATTGATTCAGTTCTTCAGTCATGGCTAGCATCCAGAACTCATCGATGATGACTTCATCAATCTTCTTTGGTTCAAGTTGAGAAATGAATGCCATGTTTGCAATCCGTTCCAGCTGAGCTCTAGTTTGAACCCCCTTGGTCAGGTCTCCCAAAATCTGCTTTTGAGGATGATCTCTGATTTCAGCAAATATTCTTTGAAGATCATCTTCATTGGGTTTAGCTATGTTATCTAGGAAAAAATCTGTACTTTCAACATCATCATCGTTAGTCTGCTTATGAACAGATTGATCAATAGATTCATAAAAACTGACATGCATAGATTCTTTAATAGTATTTGAACTCTTATTAAAAACTCTGTATGCTTTGCTATGACTTGAATATCCTAAGAATATGCCTTCAAATTTATCAAGGCTATCTTTTGTGTTAAGGATAAAGCATTTACACCCAAAGACTTTAAAGTAGTCTATCCTTGGAGTTTTGTCATAGAATCATTCATAAGGAGTTTTATTTAATAAGGGCCTGATAAGAACTCTATTTGAAATATAGCATGCAGTATTAATAGCTTCTGCCCAAAAATATTTAGCAAGATTATTATGTTGTAGCATAGTTCTAGCAGATTCCTGAAGGGTTCTATTCTTTCTTTCTACCACACCATTTTGAGGTGCAGCTCTAGGAAAGGCAAAGTTATGTGAAATACCATGCAAGTTACAAAAATTTATAAAAAAATCATTATCAAATTCTCCTCCATGGTCACTGCGAATTTTGATAATAGAAGAAGATTTTTCATTTTGTAACTTTTTACATAAAATTTCAAATTCATAAAACGTATTACTTTTGTTTTTCAAAAATATTACCCAAGTAAATCTTGAGTAATAATCTACAATAACAAAAGAATATTTATTGTGATTAAGACTAGCTACTCTAGAAGGACCAAAAAGATCCAGGTGGAGAAGCTCTAATGGTCTTTTACTTGAAACAATATTTTTTTATTTGAAAGATGATTTTGACAATTTTCCTAGTTGACATGCATCACAGAAATAGTCCTTTTCAAATGATATTTTAGGTAACCCACGTACCAAATTGTTTTTAGCTAATTTAGACATATATTTAGAGTTAACATGACCCATTCTCATGTGCCATAAATTTTGAGAGTCATTATTAGCTGTAAGACAGTGTTCAGTAATATTGTCTAGGTATAATTCATATATATTATTTTTTCTTATACCTTTTAAAATGATATTTTCGTTGGTGTCTACTATGAGGCAAGCATCATGTTTGAAACTAACGTTATAACCTGTGTCACACATTTGACTTATACTTAATAGGTTATGTTTTAAACCTTTAACAAGGAGAACATCTTTGATAAGAGGTTTATCGATGTTACCAATATTGCCAATACCAATTATCAACCCTTTGTTGTTATCTCCAAAGGTGACGGTTCCTCCTTCTTTATGATGAAGAACAGCAAAAAGATCAGGATGCCCTGTCATATGTTTTGAACATCCACTGTCTAGTATCCATCTGTTCTTCTTCTTTAGAGCCTGCAAAACATCAAGTAAAAATTCTTTGTGGTACCCGATCAGGTTCCTTTTTGCTAGACTTTGGTACCCATATCCATTTTGATTTAGGTTTGTCTAAAAATTTAGAGGAGTACATAGTATTAGGATTTAAGTTGTAATACTCCTGCTTAGGTTCAGCAGAACCCTTGACAAAAATAGTCATACAAGAAGGTTTATTTATATGAGAGTAACCAATACCATTCTTGTAAAAAGAGAATTTTTGAGAGGATAAGAGTTTATCCAGGTTCTCTTTCCCTTTGGTAAACTTGAAAACCATTTTCATAAGGTTTTCAGTTTTGCTTTTCAATTCTGAAATTTCTACTTGAAGATTTTTGTCTTGGAATTAGTAGAACTGATTTCAAAAGCAAGGATAAAATTTTTCTTTTTCAACTTAAAATTTTCAATACTGAGTTCTTTATTTTTTTGGAGAAGCTCTAGATTTTCAGATTTCAAACTTTTGTTTTTGAGAATCGTTCTTCTTGATTCTTCAAAAAGATCTTGAAAAGCATTTTGAAGTTCTTCAAAAGAAAAATCAAAGGATTCACTTACAGAGCTTTCTGCCATGAAGCACATGTTGGCGGTTTTGGCTTCATCATTATTTGACTCTTCACTTGAGGATGGTTCTGAATCATCCCATTGAGCATGCAGAGCCTTCTTCTTGAAAAACCTTTTCTTTGGTTCCTTAATTTTGGATTTCCTTTTTAGAAGAGGACAGTCACGTCTCATGTGACCTGGCTTATTACATTGATAGCACATGGAATCTTCCTTAGATTCTTTTTTTTCCTTGTACTTATTTGACAGCCTGTTCTTTTTTATAAAGCGCTAAAATTTTTGAGTAAGCAGTGCAATTTCAGATTCTTTTTCTAAGTCCTCATTCTCAGAAAGGGCTGGGAAGGCTAGAGTTTTCTTTGTAGGTTGTTCCTCTTCCCTTCTTTCCTTCATATGGACTTCATAGGCCATAAGATTGCCTATCAGGTCATCTAGTGTAAGCTTGGATAAATCTTGAGCTTCTTCAATTGCTGTTGTCTTTTTCTCCCAATCAGTTGTGAGAGGTCTCAAGATTTTCTTCACCTTATCAGTCTGGGAATAAGTTTCTCCCAGAGATTTAAGGTCGTTGGTGATGTTTGTGAATCTTGTAAACATCTCTGTGATGGGTTCATCTTTGTTCATTTTGAACAACTCATATTTTCGAACCAGAGATGAGATCTTGACTTCTTTCACCTTGTTGGTTCCTTCATGAATAACTTCCAGAGAATGTCAAATATCATAAGTAGATTCACAAATGAATATTCTGTTGAATTCATTTGGATCAATGGCACAATACAAAGCATTCATAGCCTTTGCATTTAGATTGGCCATCTTCTTTTCTTCATCAGACCCTAAGCTATAGTCTGAGGATGGAGATGTGTATAGATACTCAACAATTTTTCATACAGCAAAATCTATGGACTTAAGAAATATAGTCATTCTGCACTTCCAGTATCCATAGTTAAAGCCGTTGAAGAAAGGAGGGCGAGATGCATGTTGTCCTTCAATATCACGAGCATAAGAGGTCGATGCCATTTGTGTTGGAAGACTTGTTATGTTGAAACCAACAAACCTGCTCTAATACCAAATAAAATTCCACTAGAGGGGGAGTGAATAGTGAAATATAAAAAAGATCGATAATATAAAAATTAAAAGCAATCAAGCACAACATATAAAACACAAGATTTATACTAGTTCGGTCGAGTTACTGACCTACATCCAGTCCCCAAGCAAAACACTTGAGCCTTTCACTATAAAATCCGAGTTACCGGATAAATAGTACAACACCATCTTCCTCAGAGGTCTACTTCTCTCAACAGAGAAGGGAAACACCCTCTTTCTCAGAGGTCTACTTCTCTCAACAGAGAAGGAAAACACCCTCGTTCACAGAGGTCTACTTCTCTCAACAGAGAAGAAAAACACCCTCTTTCACAGATGTCTACTTTTCTCAACAGAGAAGGAATACAGTGAATAACAGAAAGTTACAATACTTCCTATAGAACCTTCAGAATGATATGAATGCACGAATAAAGGATTCTCAGAATGTTCTGTTCTTTTCACTCAGATGATTCTCTTTGTCAAAGAGCTATTCTTGACTTTTTCTCTTTTTTTTCTCTTTCTTTTTCTTGGCTCTCTTTTTCGAATAATGAGTAGAAAATTTTCTCTTTGTAAGCTCACATGTCTTGTTTGAGATATTATTTTGTTAGTGTATATATAGTCTCAAGAAAATAGTCATTGCCTTTTTGAAATGATTGTCCTTTTAAGATGTGAGATGTCAAGTCATTTCAAAAACAACTTTGTGTAAAAAGATATGTGTACTATACTGTATTTTCGAAAAGTCTTCTTTCTATAAGTGTAGTATTTAGGGTACACTATTCGTTGTAGTATTTTAAATATGATATAATTTGTAAAAGGTCTATTCTCATAATAAACGATTTATAGTACATTGAACGTTGGAGTGTAAGTCATCATGAAGTTTTGTCTTTACTCAATTTAATGATTTGTAGTATATTAGTATTTTTCTTACAAATCGTCACTTCTTAACTTAAATGTATGTAAGTCCAATAAATGCTTTGTTGATTACTTTATTTATAAATGGTCATTTCTCAAATACTTTTTGAGGTGTTTATTTAATGTCTACAGAAAGAATGATGACTTTAAGTAAGTTGACATTCTTGTGTGGAGTTTATTTTTAAACAAATAGTCATTTCTTAAATGCTTTTGAAGTGGTATTTAATGTCTACAGAAAGAATGATGACTTTAAGTAAGTCGACATTCTAAAGTCTTTTCCAAACACAATATAATAATATTAGTTTTCTTACATTGTCAATTCAAGCTAGACGATTTTGTATTCATTTTGTCTTTTTCTTTCATACTTGAAATCATTAGTTTTTTTTTTCAAGTTGTTTTATTCATAAATGCATGTTAGAAGGTACAATTAATGCTTTTAAAATCATAAGCTATTATATCTTGTCAAAATACCTTTTTCATAAATGTTTGTAAGAAGGTACAATGATTAGTTTCCGAAAAAGTGCTTTTTGAAATATCGTATGCTTTTATGAAACATAGCTTTTGTAAATAGATGGCTTGTATGATAAAGCATGTAATATGAGATATGCACTATGCAAGCTTCTGAAGGTTCTGTTACATATGACTCTAAAGAATAAAAATGTCTTCATCTTGAAGTAGCCGATTTCCTTAGATGATCTTTAAGAATATATGGCCCATCAAGTTTTTTCTTCAGAGAATATGATTGCACCAAAGGTTGTACTTGAGCAGGTTGTCTCCATTCCTTTTAAGTGAAATAACCTTGCATCAAATACTCGTTAAATACATGACAAATCATATCTAGTCATAATATAACATTTTTCATGAAGGCATATCATTATATCATATTAAAGCATATATGACAGTAGATCATATTATGTATCATCAAAACATAGTTTCTCAACAAAACCTACCTATTTTTTTATTTTTCATCATTGATAGTCAAATTATATTAAAAAAACATGATAAGTCAAGATACTAAAAATAACTTATAAACTTTATAAAATTCAAATATTATCATTCATACTTCTATAAATAATTATAATTAAATGTAAAACTTAATTATTTTACTGCTTCATTTTATAATAAACATTGACCACACTTTTTTTTTATTTGTATTTATGAGAAATAATCATACTTATGAGAGAACCTATATTTTATACATGAGTGATATAACATGTCGATTTAATTGTGCAAGTGACGATAACTAAATCAATATTCTAAATTAATATATGAGATCATCTATAATCCATTAAAATATTTAATCATATTTAAAATGACTTAATTTCAAGTAATTTATTCATATAATTAAAAATAAAACATAATTATTACCAACAATCACTGAAAAATTATCAACATTATTACAATTACAACTCAAATAAGATCAAACATAAATAAGAAATCCAATATGTTAAAATACAAGCTGTTAGATTGACATGTAATTTTAAACATACCAGGAGAAATTTGCTTTTGGTATAAAAAGATAGAATTTAGATAATTGAAAAAGTTTTCTAACACATCAAAAGTAGCAAAATTTTGATATGTGATTGCAAAGTTATAGCTTCTGTAAGCTAAGTATGTCAAGTGCTATGATCCAACCCAGATAAATAACCTACAAAAATTTATAACATGATCAAAAGACATATCTAGTGAAAGAAACTCGTCATAATGGTCACAGCAGGAAGTAATGATGCCAGCGGATTGGCTCACACTGCCTTATTTCCTACAAGAGCATGACTCTCTAAAGTCTGAAGCCCTCCTCCCTTGACCCATGAGTCGTGCCTTGCACCTCCCGGCATGCATGGTCCACCCAGGTGGTATCCCATGCGATAATGGGGGGGGGGGGTCCTGTGTCACATGGGACAGCTGTTGTTTTGTTAGGCATACGCCTAACCCCAGCTTGACTTTCAAAAAAAAAAAAAAGTCTCTCAACTGCTCAACTCGGGCTGGACCCATGTTGGTATTAGAGAGAAAGAGAGAGAGAGAGGCGTACTTACAGTTACACGCTTTATTTACTAGACTTGTTCAATTCAAATTTGACAACAATATATGAAAGCAAATGAGCGAATCAGTATCAGGCCTAAATTGGTTTTGAAAACAATTCAGAGAATCATGCAAGAACATAATCATTAATCAAGCTGAATCGGTCTTTAAAATTAAAAATCATAAAAAATTGAAAAATAAAAAAGTTTGGAACAAAAGAGCAAATTCAACCAAATGAAGAAGAAACTAACCTGATTAAAGGTGAATCGGGGTTGAATAGGTCAATTTTGGAGGTGGGCTCCAGCTGAAGTGAATCGATTTTTGGGCCGTCCGATTTGAATCGGCCAATTCGCACTCATCCTGATAACAGTGTCTGAAAGTATTGCATTTATAGACTCGTTTTGGGGCGACCAATGTTGTCACCACCAAATGTTTTGCAGAATTGTATCGGACCCTGAATAACTCTTCAGAACGGTTCAGGGAACCGACCAATTCTGATTCTCATGAACCTTTAACTTTGTCAACCAGCTTTCAAGTCTCCATTCGGATATTGCAGATCAATAAAAAAAAAAGCCTATGCAATTTAGTTTAGGTCAAAACCAACAAGGCAACTCGGGAAATCTCAAACCAGCTTGGAAGCCTTGCTGAAGATAAACTTGGTTTTGCCTTCGGACGGTGCACCTTAGTCTTTAAGTCTTCAAGTTGAGAGACTTGACCAATTATGCGTCCACATGAGAGCCTCACGGCAGTTGTCAACTTGTCATTATCATTCATTAAATTTTGTCAAAATTTTCAACCCATTGGGAACTGTACATACGTTACCACCTTCCTTTGCATCCATGAAGTGGCTACTGGATGGGTCATCAAACAACAGTATAAATATCTCCTTCAGCTACCTCTTCTGCAACTAAATAAAAAAAGTAGAAAACCCAGTTTCGGTGTTTGCTGGAACAATCAATCCCACCTCACCAAATGGGGCATGCTGTTGCTCATGCAGCTCCATCACTACTACTGCACCACGTGTTTTTAACTGCGTTCATCTGCTTGCTGGCCTCAATGCTGCCACCAACTCCCTCAGCTTTCTGTTACTCTAACCAAAGCTCTGCCCTTCTCCAATTCAAGCAGGGATTGGCCGTCAAGCCAGATTACAACTACCTGAGTTCGTGGCAGAATGGGACCGATTGCTGCAAATGGGAAGGCGTTACCTGCGACGACAACCCCACAGGAGGCTTTGTTATTGGCCTACAGGTTAGCAATGTCACCGTCAAAAACCACTCTGGCCCTTTCAGCACCATCGGTCCTTCCCTGTTCGAGCTCCGGCACCTCCGCCTCCTCAATCTCAGTGTCAATGGGTTTAACGGCTCCCTCCCATCGAGGCTTGTGGAGCTCACCCAGCTAACCCATCTTGACCTTTCCTACTGCTTCTTCTCTGGGCAGGTTCCCGTCGAGGTATCACGCATGACGTGGTTGGTATATCTCAGGCTCTCTTATAACTACGACCTGCGACTCTGGCGACCTGATTTTGCAAAGTTTATTAAGGGCTTGGGTAGTTTGCAGCACCTCCTCCTGAGTGGAGTCAATATCTCCATGAGTGGCAGGGATGTCAGCTTGGCTGTGTCATCGTCGCTACCGAACCTACAGTCTCTTGGCTTGTACAATTGTTCTCTCTATGGTCCCATGCACGAATCGCTTCTCCGTTTGCGGTCTTTCTCCAATTTGTATTTGAGTTGGAACAACTTGGGGTACGTACCTGAGTTCTTCACCAATTTCACCTCCTTGCAGCGACTCCGCTTCTATGGATCACAGCTGCAAGGGAACCTTCCTTTGGGGCATTTTCCATCTTCCAAATTTGAAAAACCTTGTCCTCAATGAAAATCCAGAGCTGATCGTCTACTTACCACCTGGGAGGGTCCTTCCGGAAAGTAGCAAGCTTATGGATCTGGAACTCTCTTTGGTAAAACTACTTGATAGGAGCCTTCTCGAGTTTGCCTCCAAACTTACCCAGTTGTCCGTTCTAAAACTATCATCAAGTGGTTTAAACGGGACGATTCCATCGTCATGGGCATCTCAAGAAATTTTTGTGATCGAGCTCGCTAACAACAATATAACAGGCCCCGTCCCTGAAGCTTTGACTAAGCTTTCCAGCCTCGCCCATTTAGACCTTTTGCAACAACCTTTTGAGTGGTAGTATCCCCCCTGGCCTCCTCAACCATCCTTCTCTACAGTTCCTATGCCTTGGCCATAACTTCTTGAGTGGGGAGATCCGGACCTCTTCCATTTGCAACTACAACAAACTCCGTTGTCTTGACCTGTCATATAATAACCTTACGGGTGCCATACCACGCTGCCTTACCATCTTAGATCAGTTGAAGGTGCTGAACCTAGGCAAGAACCGGTTAGAAGGCATAATTCCAGAAGGATTCACAAATCTCAGTAGCTTAATCACGCTGCAATTGAATGACAATCTATTGGTAGGCAAAATACCAAGGTCTATCTCTAACTGTAGCAGCTTGCAGCTTTTAGATCTAGGCGGCAATCAACTGGAGGATGTGTTTCACTCTTGGCTGAGGCATTTGCTCCAACTGCGGGTACTACTGTTGCATTCCAATCATTTATATGGTTCAATTGCTTCCTCTAATTCTGAAGGTGGGTTTCCTTTGCTACAAATCCTTGATATTTCAAGCA
Source organism: Nuphar pumila (assembly GCF_984573655.1). Classification (NCBI taxonomy): domain Eukaryota; kingdom Viridiplantae; phylum Streptophyta; class Magnoliopsida; order Nymphaeales; family Nymphaeaceae; genus Nuphar; species Nuphar pumila. The sequence continues at coordinate 83,793,606 of NC_143260.1, read as the reverse complement.
ACCAATTTTCAGGGGTCCTCCCTCCCACATTGTTTGAAACTTTCAAGGCCATGTTGAGGAGTGAACCCGGGGAGAGTCTCAGTGTTATTTCTACTTCAGAACCGGTAATGTATGCTTATGTTTTAAACTTGATGTTGATGATCAAAGGAGAATATACGCTGGAGCTTAAGATAATTCCTGGGCTAACCACCATGGATCTTTCTAACAATATGTTCACGGGTAAAATCCCAGATGAGATAGGGAACTTAGAAGGCGTGCGTGCATTGAATATGTCCCATAACAAATTGAACGGTTCAATTCCAAAGTCATTGGGAAATATGCTTCAAATGGAATCTTTGGATCTTTCTCACAACCACCTAACTGGAGGAATACCGAATGAGCTATTAAAGCTCACGTTTCTTTCTGTGTTGAGTTTGACATTCAACAACCTCCAAGGAAGCATACCTCAAGGAAGCCAGTTCAATACTTTTAATACTTCTTTTGAAGGAAACCCTGAGCTTTGTGGGGCACCGCTAAAAACGCCATGCACTACCGGTAATACTCCTTCGATAGTTGGTGATATGGAAGATAATGAGGAGCTTGGATTGGGATACATGGCAGCAGGTATAGGTTTCACAGTTGGATTCGTAGTGATCACATCGATTCTCTTGTTCAGTGAAGGAGTGGGGAAATGGTATTGGGATGGTGTGGACAAAGTGTTGGCATCATTGCTCCCACGGTCTTGGTGTTCTAAGTTGGGTATATATCCTTGCAATTGAGAGCTAATAACATGACTCTCTAAGAGATTATTTCGATCAGCAGTTGGTTTAAGTAAATAATGATGATGTGTAATGCTTGATACCACCAAAATCAATTATGAGTGGATCTCCAAGAATGAAATATAGATACAAATCGAATCAGTAATATCTTATCAATCAAGATTGAGAATTCATTCTTGTTTAAGAATATAGTTAAGGATATAGCCTAATATTCTTTTTTTCAGAGAAATAAATGTTTCATTGATATATGTGAACATTGGTCTGTATAGTAGGGTGTGATGAGGTATCACACTCACTATAACAGAGTTGTTAGGAGATAAGGATAGAACCTGCGCACGGTTTTATCCCAATAGCTTCCAGAAACTCTTCGGTTATCTCTTGCTTTCCTCTTGTATATAACCCCCTCATCAGCAGTGGAACGATGAGCATAATAAATCAAGTAGCAGCGTTTTATTGCTGTGGATGTAGGCAAACAGCCGAACCACGTATGTCTCTCGTGCATCTATGGGTGTGTGATCTCTTTCTCTCTTGCGTATGATTTGTATCAAAGCCAGGTTGCCGTCACCAACACATCCGACTCCACTGAAGCACGTCGCAACTCTTTTTTCGGCCATACAACTATGGGCGACAACAACACATCGAAAACAATATCTCAGACCACAACACATCTGTCTACAACAAGAATGGTGGTGCAGAAGCAAAACCCTACACTAAAAATTACCACCACCCTTTTGAATGGATCGAATTACCTCAGCTGGTCGAAAGCTGTCAGCCTATTTCTGAGTGGTAAATCCAAATTGGGATACGTCACCAAAAAATCAAAAAAATTGGACCAACTTGATGCCACCTACGATGAATGAGAGTCAACAAATCACCTAGTAATGTCCTGACTGCATAACTCCATGAAATTGAGCATCATGGAAAGTGTGATCTTTCTTGAAACGACACAAGAAATTTGGGGAAACCTAGAGGAAGTATATGGCACGTAGAATAACTTAGCATATATCTATCAACTCCAGCAAAACCTATTTCACTTGAGCCGTGAAGAACATCCCTTCTATGTATATCTCGAAGCATTTAAAGCTACATGAGACAAACTTCTCCAATATCGACCCCCAATAGCGGATGATGAAATTATTAAGCAAAGAATCGAGGATAAAATTTTCAGACTTCTTGCAGGTATTGGACATGACTATGACTCATCAAGGAGTCAAATCCTTATGTCAAACCTGCTGCCCTCCTTCAATAATGTTTGTGCCACCATTCAAAGAGAAGAAACTAGAAGAAGAGTGATGAAGGCAGATAAGCAACTCGATCAACCGCAGGAAAAACTTGCCTTCAAAGTCGAATCCAACCTTGAAGAGAAGAAAGCGTCCTTCATAACCCATGGAGAAAGTCACTCAAAAAAATTTAAGAACAAATGCAGACCACGATGTACCTATTGAAAAAAATTGAGGCATATTTGAGAAAAATGCTGGGAACTGACTGGCCGATCGAGCAAGAAGAAATACCAAGATTCTTGGCCAAAAGTGAAAAATGCCAACATAGTATCCTTCAAGGACCTCGCAAAATTGTTTCAGAAAATGAGTCGCTCCAACCCTGCTTCAGAACTTCTCTTCAACAACTCGTGCACTGCTGAAACAGGTACCACGCATGCCTACTCCTCCCAAACTTTCAATACTTAGTGGATTGTGGATACCGGTGCTACCAACCATATGACTGGTAGACACCACCAAATTCAAGACATTAAAACCACAATAAAAAAACCTGTCCACATTGTCGACGGGTCCCTTGTTCCAATCCAAAGAATCAGTAACACGTACTTCTTTGAAGGGAAAATGCCCTCTCAAGTCCTTTATATTCCAAAATTTCCAGCAAGTCTATTATCAATTAGCAAGTTAACGACCACTTACAATTGTTTGGCTACTTTTTCTCCTAAGGACATGATCTTCCAGGACATAGATACGTGGAAGGAGATTAGTAAAGGGAGTATGTGAAACAGACTATACGTGTTAGAGAACTTGCTGCAACCACCCACGATTTTCCTTGCAGACAAGCAAGAATCTCTCCACAAGTTATGGCACTCAAGGCTCGGGCACCCATCTAATTCCATTCTTTCATAATTGTTTCCAAACTTACAATTAGAGACATATGCTTGTGAATTTGCAAAATTTTCTAAATTACCTTTTAAAAAATTAGAGGAGAAATGCAATGTTCTTTTCTAACTCATCGGATACCAATATTATATAACCTTTATTGACAACAAATCCAAAAACACTTGGGTGTATTTTCTCAAGCAGAAAGGCGAGGTCGAGAAAGTCTTTCAAGAATTTTATAACATGATCCTAACCCAGTACAATGAAAAAATAAAGAACATGCACACTGATAATGGATGAGAATATATAAATGAAGCCTTCCAAAAATTCATAAGTAAAAATGGGATTATGCTCCAGCTCACTTGCACCGGCACCCCTCCCCCCAATAGAATGGAGTTGCAAAAAGGTAAAACAAACACTTACTCAACATTGCAAGAGCCATTATGTTTAACATGAACATCCCAAAGGAATATTGGGCTGAAGCAGTAGCAACGATGTGCTACATCATTAACCGGATTCCTAATAGCGGAAATCCAAAACAAACTCCCATGTAGTTTCTCCTAAAATGACTAGTCTCTCTAAATCATCTCAAGGTCTTTGGCTGCAAATGCTTTGTTCATCTACAGGTCAAAAGCAAATTAGATACTAGAGTTGTGAAGTGCATTTTCCTCGGCTACTCCACTATGAAGAAGGGCTACAAATACTCCCATCCAACCAGCAATACCTTTTATGTCACCTGAGACGTAAAGTTCTATGAAACCAAGCCTTATTTTTTGGAACCGGTCGAATCCCTGGGTCACTTTGGCTCAAGCCAGAGAGAGACTTTCAATACCACTGAACCCATCCTACCCACTCTGCCCATAACAGAAAATCCATTCAAGCATGTCAAAACATACCAGCCCAAACCGAGCCCACCAATCACAACCTCGTTGAGTCATCATCCACTACCAATGTTCAAACCAATAATAGCCAAGGCGAATCAAAAAATCCCATTAGAAGATCAAACCGCACCATCAGACCTCCTGCAAAGCTAAGCGACTTTTACACATACCTAGACTCCTCCTCAACCTCGCACTCCATTGAAAACCAAATCAACCTAGACAAACTATCTATTCTTTACCTATCGAGCATATCTAAAATATATGCTCATACCGAACCCTCATCTTATCAAGAAGCCAAACTCGACCCTCGAAGGAAAGAAGCTATGCAGGTGGAACTAAAGGCCCTCGAAAAGAACCATACTTGGGATATTGTTAAACTGACTCAAGGAAAGAAACTTGTAGGCAGCAAATGGATATACAAGATAAAGTACAATAGCGAGGGCTCAATTGAATGATTTAAAGCCTTCCTAGTAGCCAAGGGATACACTCAAGTGGAGGGCATCGACTACTCTGAAACCTTCACCCCTGTAGCAAAGATGAGCTCCATCTGCATCCTCCTATAAGTTGTTGTGAATAAACATTGGGAGGTGTATCAGCTTGACGTAAAAAATGTTTTTCTACATGGAGATCTTGAAGAAGAAGTGTACATGGACCTTCCTCCAAGAGTCAATGAGAATGAAGGAATGACGTGCAAACTTAGAAAATCCATATACGGTCTTAAACAATCCTCATGAGCCTAGTTCTCCAAACTCAGTGTAGTTTTGATAAACATTGGATTCAAACAGAGCCTAACCGACTACACCATGTTCTCCTCCATCAAACCATTCGGGTCTATCATTATCCTAGTATATGTGAATGACATCATCAAAACTGGAGACGACGAAGGAAGAATCACCGAAGTGAAGCAGTATCTACATAAAAGATTCGAAATAAAAGACCCTGAGAAACTTAGATACTTCCTCGGGATAGAAGTTGCTCATTCAGACAAAGACATTTTTTATGTCAAAGGAAGTACGTTCTGGACCTACTCAAAGACACTGGTACACTTGGTGCCAAACCATGTGACACGCCACTAGAAATCAACAAAAAATTGAAGAATGACGAAGGAGAACTCATTCAAGATATACACGACTTTCAGAGGCTTGTCAATCGCCTGATATATCTCACCATCACCAGATCCGACATCACATATGCACTTAGTCAAATAAGTCAATTTATGCACTGTTCCAGAACCTCTCACCTCGAGGCCACCCAAAGAATTCTAAAATATCTGAAGGTACACCTCAGAACTGGCATTCTTCTGAGGAGAAATTAATGGACACCTAAGAATCAAAGGGTACATTGATGCTGACTGGGCTGGTGATCCTAGTGACAGAAAATCTACATCTGATTATTGTGTTTTCGTAGGAGTTAATCTGATAAGCTGAAAAAGCAAGAAACAAAATGTGGTAGCTAGATCCAGCGTCGAGGCAGAATACTGATCTATACTACAAGAAACCTGTGGATTAGCAACGACCTAAAGCCGTCGCTAATCCAACGCTAATCCATCACAAAACAGTTTAGCGACAGATTAGCAATGGATAACTTTCATCGAAAATTTTTTGATGCTAAGTAGTGCCAGAACTTATTCGCCGCTAATTTTGTCGCTAATTTACGACGGATTAGCGACGGGCATGATCCATCACGAGTCCTTCACTATTTTAAATTAGCGATGGATAATATCCGTCGCTAAGTTTTAAAAAAAAAATAAAAAAATTGCTCATTGTCGGCCCGTTCTTCGACAGGGAGCAATTTTTTTGTACAGAACTGGCGCGTTCCAGCGTCGGGACGCTCTTTCGCAGTGAGCCAGTCACAGCGGGAGAAGCAGTCGTAGTGGAGACGGTATTCGATGAGGGAGAGGCGTGATGGGCGGTGGAGACTGGCGAGGGGCACCGTCGGGAGGAGCGGTCAAGGCAGGCGACGTAGACAGGGTTGATGGGGGAGAACTTGTAGGAGGCGTCGGGCTGGACGACGACGCAGCGGATGTTGGTGTCATTGGTGCCCGAGCAGGAGGAGACGGGGACGGAGGGATCGCTGCAGAGCGGCACACAATCTGAGATGGAGCATGGCCCGCCGGAGTCGGTAAGGATGCTGGCATTAACGGCGATGATGTAGGCCATGGTGAGGAACGTGGTTGTTCCCGCCCTGATCTCGGTGGTGAAGCTGGACCTGCGCTCCTCGAGCTTGAAGTAGCGGCCCACCCTGCTCCTGCCCACGTCGTGGTTCAGCCGGCTTAACGCCCTCTTTAAATTCTAATTTTCCTTCGGGATTCGAGTTTTGATTCAGATTTTGTTTCCTTTAAATTCTAATTTTTCCTTCGAGATTCGAGTTCTGACTCGAATTGTCTTTCCTTTAAATTCTAATTTTTCCTTCGGGATTCGAGTTTCGACTCGAATTTTCTTTCATTTAAAATTCTAATTTTTTCTTCGGGATTCGAGTTTCGATTCAAATTTTCTTTTCTTTAAATTCTAATTTTTCCTTCGAGATTCGAGTTTCGACTCGAATTGTCTTTCCTTTAAATTCTAATTTTTTCTTCAAGATTCGAGTTCCCACTTGAATTGTTTTTCCTTTAAAATTCTAATTTTTCCTTCGGGATTCAAGTTCTGATTCGAATTTTCTTTCCTTTAAATTCTAATTTTTCATTCGGGATTCGAGTTTCGACTCAAATTGTCTTTCCTTTAAATTCTATTTTTTCCTTCGAGATTTGAGATTCGAGTTCCGACTCGAATTTTCTTTCCTTTAAAATTCTAATTTTTCCTTCAGGATTCGAGTTCCGATTCGAATTTTCTTTCCTTTAAATTCTAATTTTTCCTTCACGATTCGAGTTCCAACTCGAATTGTCTTTCATTTAAATTCTGATTTTTTCTTCGAGATTTGAGTTCCGACTCAAATTTTCTAAACTCAGCTTCGAGTTGGTACATTTTCAAAATCCAGCGCTCAAACTAGTACGTTTTCAAAATCCAATGCTCGAACTGATAAATTTTCAAAATCTGGTGCTCGTACTGGTATATTTTCAAAATCCAGTGCTTGAACTGGTACATTTTCAAAATCTAGTGTTTGAACTGGTACTTTTCTAAAATCCAGTGCTCGAACTGGTACATTTTTAAAATTCAGTGCTCGAACTGGTACATTTTCAAAATCCAGTACTCGAACTGGTACATTTTCAAAATTCGGTGCTCGTATTGGTACATTTTCAAAATCCAGTGTTCGAACTGGTATGTTTTCAAAACCCAGTGCTCGAACTTCGACGAAACCCTTATTTCAGGGAGAGCTTCGACAGAGGCTCGCTTTCCTTGTGGCCCCCCAATTTTCATACTAGACCACTTCATCATGAAGGACCCTCTTTTAGGGAGAGTGTGATGGACTCGTTTCTTCATGACCAATTCACCGACCTCACCATTACCGGCCCCCTTTCCATAAGAGAAGCCTCGTGCTAGGAAGTTTTGACGAAAGCTTAATTTTTTTTCGAAAGTTTGTTTTGCAAACACCTCCTCTTCAGGGAAGAGAGGATTATTTTCTATTTCCCATTCTAAGTCTTCTCCTTTGGGGAAAGGAGAGGAGAATTTTTGTCATGGACGCGTTGAGTCGTACTTCAAATGCTCGCTTTCACACATGATTTCAAGAACATTTTGTCAATTTGTCATCAAATACTTGTTGATTTCAAAATCTTTACCTTAGAATACCTTCAGCATTACTTTCGAAAGAGCAAAGCTTTCACGAAGAAGGATTCATAATTCAAAATCTTTATATTGGCTAACCAAAAGGATGAAGAATAAATCCTCGATATGGCCAGCAAAGAAAATTCAATGTTGTTGCAAAGCCATGAGTGATTGATATTCATCGATGCTATGACACATTTTTAAAGATCATTTCTGTGAAAATAAGACAGTGAAAATATTCTGGATGATAAAGAAAAAACCATTCAATTCCCATATCTTCTCAATTATTTAAGCTGCAATTAAATATCTACAAAAGGGATCTCTCAATCATCGTCAAGTTGATGACTGGTGGATGAGTTAGACCCGCGGGGCCAAAGAAAATTTGAATCATCTCCAAGATGAAGGAGTTTGTGACGGATCCTTCTAGGGAAAGATCAGATCATCTCAAAGTTGAAGGCGAATGTGACAAACCTCCCGACAAACCCTAAAAGATATTTGATTTCTGCTATCATCAAGAGATTTCCAATCAAAGAGATAATATTATCAGTATAATTTCTGAGACAAAGAAGGATCAAAACATCTCCAAGTTGAAAGAGTTTGTGACGTACCCTCCCCCCCATAAAAGGAAAAGTCAGGACATCTTCAAAATGAAGGATGATGTAATAAACTCCCCCAAAACCCAAGAGAGCTCCAATTCTGTCAAAAAAGAGTGTAGAAAGATCATCATGAGAAAATTATCCTAGGATATCAAACTGCCAAATCTGCCAAGAATCTTCTTTAATTTTATAAAATTCTATTATCAATATTCTTTTCACCAATTGCTTTCATAATATCAAGAATACTCTCTTTTTTGTTCATATCAAGAAAATTGATAGCTTCCTTGAAAGAAAGCTAATTGCAAGCAATTTGAATTTGAATCTCGATTCTACGAAGTTAAGCCCAATTGGAGGTAATACTTCAGATAGAAAAGAGGGAATATTTTTACACCAATGTGCATCATTTTTAATTATTTTGAATCAACAACAATTCTCAAGATTTTGACAATATTTTCTAGCTATCCTGGCGTGAAGTGAAAGCTTGAAGTTCATCTTTGACATATCCTGGTACCATTTGTCATCCCTCTTTAGGACTTGATAACGGGAGTTTTCAAGAGTCCTTCCCTTCTTTTTGTATAATCTAAGCACTTAGAGTCTCAGAGTCACACACTTCTCTGTGTCCCCACTGTCCCACCATAGATAGTCCAATTTTGGCTTGAGGTTAAGCCACCAATCATTTTCTCGCAAAAGGTCATCAATTTCAAAAGTTATTTAGTCTCAGCAATGAGGCACCCAAAATCAACCCTTTTTCAAGCTTTAGGGACCCAAATTTTCATCTTTTTGCAAAACCCCTATCAGATTCATTGTGCGGAAGTCCGAAGGTTCCATCATGGTCTCTTCTTTCGAGGATTTCATCATCCCCCGATCAGGTTAAGGGGATAAACCTGAGTCTCATTCTAATGAGGTATTTCATTCCTTGATCAAGTTAAGGGTTTTAACCTGAGCATCATTCTGATGAGGTATTTTGTTTCCCGATCAGGTTAAGGGGTTAAACCTGAGCCTCATTCTGATGAGGCATTTCATTTCTAGATCAGGTTAAGAGTCAGGCCTGAGCTTCGTTTCTACACGAGGTATTTTTTGTCCCATCCAGGTTAAGGGCAAAACCTGAGCTTCATCTCTATAAATTGAATCTTTCCTCTTTATTCTCCATTTCATACCGATCATTTTCATCAGAGCTAATTTCTCATACCTAGTCAGATCCTTCTAACTAGGGCATTTTTTTTATATATAACCCAAATTTGGTGTGTTTTTCTTTGCCATTAAGCTCGACCCTAAACCGGCTTAGTAGCAAAGAGGGGCATCTGTAAACACCTTAAATTTTCCTCATCCATTTCCAGACACACCCCAAATACAAATGCCAACCCTGGTAGGTCAATGTAGGAGTCCAACCCCGAGTCTGTCTTAGAAAATTACCATTTTACCCACTTTTATTAGAAAAATTACCATTTTACCCCTAGGTCATCCTAGATCCCTGTCAGTCAGAGTCGATCAAGCTCATTCTTCAGCTCAGAACAGTTAGAATGTTAGTCATTTCTAGCTCACCTAAGCTCACAATGAGCCGATCATTTTCATTTCTGAACATTCCTGCCAAAATGGGATCATTTCTTCATAAATGAGCTCATTTCTCACTCAAATCCAAGCCAATTGTCTTTGAGTCAGTCATTCTCAGTCAATCCTAGTCCATTGAGTCTAGCTTGAGCTCACCAGGAGTTCAAGTGCTCCAGATTCAGTTCAAAACCACTTTTGAGTATCTAGGAGCCCATTTTAGCTCATTTAGCTGAAATTGAGCTGAGTCTAGTCAGTTGAGCTAGTGTTTGAGCTCCAGTTTTAGTTTATTTCAGTATTACTGACCTTTGTTCCAGCTCAAACTCAGCTCGTGTTCGTAATTCACTTCACTCCAATGACCATTTCTCCAAAAATGGCAGTATTTCTTGACAATTCAGTCTGAGAGTTCAGTTGAGTCAGTGTCTTGTCAGTCCAGTTGAGTTCTAAAACCCTAGAACCCAGTTCATTTCAGTTCAAACCAGTTAAAACCCTAATTTTCAGTGTCACTCTTGCCCCGACAGAGACAAAAACCATTTCTTGAACCATTTCGCCAATTTTTATCATTTTTATCACTTTCTGAACTGGTACAACTATCAATCGGGGTCTAATATCCAAAATTCTTCATCCAGGGTTAGCATTTCGCATGGCATTTCATATCATTTCTCATCATTTTTTATCATTTCATAACATTTCATCACATGTCATTTCATTTTTGAGGTTCAGAACTCCAGTTTTGAAAATTCCAATCCAAATTCAAGTTTTAAAGTCTTCAAAAATCAATTTCAAACCCTCAGTTTCCAAAGTTGACATTTTTACCCCTAGGATTCTAAATTTAGAAATATTTTTTTGAGAAAACAATTCAGATTCTTTTTAAACTTTGTTTTTCAAATTCTAAACTGGATTTGCTCCGCAACGGGGTACAGAACTTCAAATTCTGAGCTTATTTTAAAAACTGCCAAAAATAACTCATTTTATCCAAAATTTTTATGAAAGACCATTCTAACCCTCTGGCTTTCAAAATGAGTTTTAAAATCAAATGTGGAACCATACCAAGGTGGCGCCACCATTGATTTTGCATTTTCTTTTAATAAAATAAATAAATTATTTCTTTATTCCCTTTTTATTTTTTATCTCATTTTTTTTAGAGAGGTGGGACCCACAAAAAAGGTCGACCTCCATCTCCTCTTCTTCTCCAATTTCCTTTTTTTATCTCTTCTTTCCTTTTCTCTCTTTTCCCTCCTCTTTTTCCTTCCTTTCTTCTTTTTCTTTCTTTCTTCTTCCTTTCCTTTTCTTTCTTCCTTCTCTTTCTTTCTTCCTTCTCCTTCTTTCTTCCCCCCCCTTGGTCGACCCCCTCTCTTTCCCTCTTTTCTTCTTCTCTTCCTTCCTTCTTCCCTCTCTTCTTTCTTTCATTTTTTCTTTCTTCCTCTTCTTTCATCTTTCCTCTTCCCTTTCTTTCCTTCTTCCTTTCCCTCCTTGGTCCAGCCCACATTATATCACCTTCTCCCTTTCCAAATACCTAGAACAATACACCATATGGCTGCTAGATTTTCCCTCTCACATTGACCTCTCCCTCTCAGCCCTAATACCCTATCTCTCTCTCTCAACCTCTCTCTATCATACGATTCTCTCCTTGCAGACTCCATTTGCTCCTTCCCAGCCACATCACCAAACTCCACTTGCAGCAGCTTCCCTTCAACCTCCTTGTGCCACCTTTCAAACCAGCTGCAGCCACCACCTTCGGCATCAGCATCATCCAACCTTCAGCAGCATAGCAGCCACCCTCCTTGAAGCATCACCTTTAGCCGACCCTCCATCTCCAACCTTCAGCCACCAGCCACTACCTCCAGCTCCATCAAGACTGCAAGATCAGCTCTGCTCCAGCCCCAGCAAACAAGCAAGCCTTCAGCAGCACCTCCTCCAACCCTGGTGACAACCACCATCATAGCGGTAGCCATCTTCTGTTGCTGACACACAACATACCAAAAGGGACGCCCACCACTTGCTGTCGCAACCTCCATTTCAACCATCGCTTCCACTAGGTATAAGCCTTCCAAGGCTCTTCCTCCTTCGGCTAATCCTAGCAAACACCAAAGAGACGCCCCTTCAGCCTTGGCTTCAGCTGATCCAAGGTAAAATCCCTTTTACTCATCAGATTTTTTATTTTTTGTGAAATCCTTTCAGTCTGCCCCCAATTCTAGAGTCACCGAATTCTGACCGAACTTGTCGGAGCTGTAAATCTTAGAAAATAGGTCGAATCCCAAATATGTAAAAGGCAAAAATCCTTGCCTAACTATCCTTCACCAGCAATCTTCTTTTTCACCTTCAAAATTTAGTGCAAAGTAAAAAAAAAGAGTACATGAAGGGGTAGATTAGATTTTGATGATTGTGGCATGCTCATGGACTCTGTCAGGTGCATAGTTGAAGCTTCTATTCCTGCTACTGAGGATGAAACAAGGGAAAATTTCCATATAGATGACGTTCTAAATTTTGATATTCTTGACACTGATGTGTCACTATCATGTCTAATTGATTTAGATTTTAAGATTGATTCTCCAGTGCCAGCTCTCTCTGATCAATCAATATTGGACCCAACCACAAATCTTGTCTCAAGCTTCTGTAACGAAAGAAATGTGAGTTTGGAAATTGATGAAGCCTTCTTAGATCTTCCACCGTCGAATGGAGTTGGGGTCCTCTCTGAGAAAGACATGAATTTCAAGTGTGATGATGGGAAATCTTTCAAACCAACAACCACCTGTATTAAAACCAATAGTCTTGGTAAAAGGAAGCGAGGATTTTCATCAGAGGAAGAGAATGTACTGATAATATGATCAATAATCATTCATTTGCTCTTCATAGTGTCCTTTTGAAGAATGTTGGCATCATACACTACAATGCACCCCTTATGCTTTACAAAAGATTCTTTTTTTTTGCTTTAGCTCCCACATGCCTACAACAGTACTTGCCAAGCACTGTTGTGGCCTTCGTTTTGGGCACCTACAGTACGACACAACATTCCACTGTGCCTCATTATGAATCTACATCACACTTGATTCACTACCCTGTTGCATATTCACCTTCAACACCTTACACCTATATGCTGCATGTTGTCACCTCTTCATAGCAATACCCCCTGTCACCTATTACCTACACCCAAGCATTTCATTGCTGCACTTGCAGCAATAGCCCCCGGCATCATCCAAGGGCATCCCAACTGTTGCCTGCTACCCTTTCTCACCTCACATCGCCACCTAGTTCACCTTGTCACACGGCATTTTGCATGTTCACTATATCTACACCATCACTAGCCTCTTTTGCTGCACCTGCTACAACAAATTCACATCCCCTGTGAGCTTGCCTCTTCACCCTTTTCACTCAACATCCATCCAATACATGTTGTCACCACTTCCACAGCATGTGCACCTTTCACGCCACTGTCACTCCCATCTCACAGCATGTGCACCCTCCACTCAGGCATCACTGTCATCTTCACTGCATTCACATCAACATCCTGTGTAATGTTTACTTAGCACAGGTACACAAGTTCCATACCTGTACCAGCGTTATCACAACAACACCTTCACCACTTGTTGCAGCACCTAACACCCACAGCTGCTGAAATGTTCCACTTGCAACACCCACCCTCTTCAGCACAACACTTACCTATGTATTCATTTGCAACAACCCCTGCTGCACCACACTACACTTTCATTACACTGTATCACCCTCTTCACTCACCAGTTCCTACACTTCACCAACAACACACTCTTCACTATACTACAACACTGCTACACCACCTGTATGCATTTACCTTCCTGCACTATGCTCCTAGCCACACTTCATCATTTGTTTCTGCACTTGCTACAACATATCCAAACCCCTTTGTAAATGTACCTCTCCATCACCTCTCACCACCCCATCATACACTTGCTAAAACACTTTCATTCACCCACTCACTCCCTGCACATGTTTACTTACTGCCTCTTCTTTCTTTCTCACTTTTTTCTGAATTTCTTGTTTTATCTTTACATTTACTGATTTTTCAATCAATAGCTGAATTACACTTTTATAACAGAAATACCCATTATACCTGCTATAGTCCTTGCATTTTACATTATGTTTGTCATTTAGCAACAGCCTCATCTTCTACATTGCTTTAAATTACATTTACATCATCCATAGACATCTCTCATATTGCATTTTCCATTAATATAGGGCTTGCTATATGCATTTCTAATTTAACATAAGAATAGCATTTTGTATATGCATTCTCCATTAGAATAGGCATAAGCATGTGCATTTGCATTTTTAACATAATATTTTCCATCACATTTACATTTTGCTAACTCAGTATTTTGCAGGAAATACATGGAAAATGTTGATTTCTTTCTTAGATTAAGAATCTTTATTTCAATTCCAATTTGAGACTGTAATAATTAGAAATTAATGAGAATTTTATCATTTTACTTTATAATAGAATGTATGAGCATATAAATCTCATAATTGCCTGTGATATCTCATTTTATTTTCACTTTTATTTCAAAAATCCATAATGGTGAAACATGAATGACACGTGCACTTTTTCTAATAAAAGGTAAATAATTCTATGTAAATGATTCACATTTATGGCCATAGTCAAAATGTGAACAATACTTAGGATTTTTATCTTTTATGGAATAACATTTGACCTCCACTTAGGTCTCTTTTGAAAATCATCATATTTTTCTGAAATATTCTTTCCTTTATCAGAATTTAATATGTGAATTAACTTGAGATATGTTTGTGGCCATAGTCATGGATATATTAAAAGTTAATTCCATTTTAAATCCTATAAAGGCACAAAAAAATTATTTTATTCTTTATTAGAATTCAAATATAGATTATATTATAATATGTTTGTGACCAGAGTCATGAACGTATTATAATTTAATCTTGTTTTAATTCTATTAATTAAAGAATGAAATATGCTTTTAAATTCCAATCTTTAAATTCTTTCAAACATTCATCATTTAGGATAGAATTGCATTATTTCAAAAATCCAAGTGATTCTGAAATAAACTTTCAAAATTTCAGTTTTTCTTTCCAAATTTAAAATTATTTTCAACTCTTATTTATAAATTCAAACTCATCTTTTATTCTCAAATCTCATATTATTTCAAATTCCAACCTTCAATTCTTACTTCTGAATTTCATCTTTCTGAATTTCATATTTTAAATTTCATTCAAAATTCATTATTTCTATTTTTGAATTCTATTTAAATTCTGAGTTTTCAGTTCAATTCTGAATCAAAGTTTTGAAGTTTACTTTGAGATTCCAAACCAAATTTTGATATTTACTTTAAATTTCTAAATCAACTCTCAAATTCCCTTCTGATTTCAAATTTCAAGTTTGAATTCAATTTCTATTTCTAATTCCAATTTCCAATTTCATTTTAAAGTTCAAATCTCAATTTTAGTATCAACTCCGAATTCGACTCTTCTTTTCAAGTTCCATTTTCAAAATTTTACTTCAAGTTCCAAATTTCATCCTTTTCAAATCTCCCTTCTTCGATTCAAATTTCAATTTATTTCAATCTTTGATTATTTCAACTTCAGAATTTCAAATCTCCTTATTCAAATCTCAAATTCACTTCAAATTCCAAGTTTAGATTCAAATTTCAGTTTTCCAAATCAAGTTCAACTTTTGAACCACTTCTTCAAAGATGTTTCCAAACTTATTTCAAAATCACTTGGAAGAGTCCAAAATTTCGGAAGCAGTTCTCAAAAGCATACATTTTTGCATTCTCATTGCACAAGCATGATTCAATATGCATTTTAGGATTTTAGAATAATTACTTAGACAAATTTAGGCAAAGCAAAAGGCATTAATTCAATCCTTGGTTCAATTACCCCTGGTAAAGGCGCCAGGAACGGTTGAACCTCGTACCAACGAGTGAATCCTGTCTCTCCATCTTTTCCCGCAATTTTTAAAAAAAATAAAGGCGAGTTAATTTTCAAAACATTCTTTTTCAAATAAAGGTCAAGTGAGACCTTGAAAGAATTTCTCTCTTATTCTCTTTTTCTCCTAAAAATGAGGAAGAAAGAAAGAATTTTTTTTTGCAACGATCACAATGACCATGAGGCACTTATCTCCATCCTCTCCATTGTCGACTATGTCATTGTTGAAAAAACAGGCTTTCTCTCAAGTGAAAATCAATGGAAGCAATATATATATATATATATATATATATATATATATATATATATATATATAAACAAAAATTAAAGAAACACACAAGATTTACATGGTTCTCTCAAACTGAGGTACGTCCACAGCGATCGATAGGTCAGTTTCTTCCACTATCTGCAAACAGAGTTTACAAAATGGCCTAAAGGCATAAGTCTTACAAACACACAAAGGTGTAGAGAAATAACAAGAGGAAAGACCTCACAAAAAAAAAAAAAGTTTTGAAGAACCAGCTACATGAAGCAGCCCCAAAAAGAAGTAAAAAACCTCACTTGCTAGCCGAACTACCCCTCCCTAAATAGAGAACGAAATTCACATTTAATATAAAAGACGAAGCGCCAACACACAAATCGATATGAAGCTGAAGCACCAACCACAAATCGCTATTAAGCTGAAACGCCAACCACAAATCGCTATTCAGCTGAAGTGCCATAAATTGACCTTGAAACAATCAAAGGTCGTGCTTGGGAATCCCTCCACAATAATGAATATGCATGGTTCCAATGAACATGCCAATAAATGTCAGTTAACAAAAGGTTCTTATTCATTAAATAGATGGGTCCCACAAAGGAGGGAAACCCAACAATCATCTCTGGAATCGTTGAAAACCAAATTGAAAAGCAGCTCAAACTCGTTCAGGTCATAAAACAAGTTGGAACCATCAAGCTCTCTCTCTCTCTCTCTATATATATATATATAATCGAGTCTATGGGTCTCTGCTAGCCCTACATCACAGCCTTGATGGAAGGCAAAAAAAATGCAAAGGAAGATGCTAAAACATGTTTTTTTTCACGTTTTAAACCCTTTAGTGACAGGTTTGACCGTTGGTAAAGGTCCAAGTGAATGGGACTTTAAGCAGCAGTCAAAATACTGTCACCGAAGGCCCAGTTTTCTGCTGTGTCTTTTAGCGACAGTATTTTAACCACCGCATAAGGTCCCATTTTCTGCAAGGACCTTTAATGATGGTCAAAACCATTGCTAATGGGTCTAAAACGCAAAAAAGTGCATATTAGCATTTTTTTCACATTTTTTTGGGCCATCCATCAAAGCCAGGATGGATGGCCACTGTGTTTGAGCTGGTAGCCTAAGGGTTGCCCAGCTACCACTTTTTCTCTCTCTCTCTCTCTCTCTCTCTATATATATATATATATATATATATATATATATATATATAGTCACTAGAATATGAGAACTACTGTGAACTGTGATTTTTATGAATACTTTATTTTATCTTAAATCGTACAGATATAATCTGAATGCTTGGTTTTATAAGGACCAGCTCTTGAATCATGCCATTATGATGCATAAACAAAAATTTTTGGCACATTTTTTTTCATTAAAAAAAAAAATCAATGGTTCATAATATTTGTAAATATTCAAGCACCTAAAAACTGTATTTTGTTATATCAAAAAACACGATGCAACAGTTGATTCCTGGAAATTTCAAGTTCAATATACAAACCTTGCAGGCCACATCTACAGGGTTTGATCTTTGAAAAAAAAAGTGTAAAAAGTACTGAAACAAATGATGTTTTCTGTTGGATGATATATGTTGTCATGGCCTGACACATCTCATTCATCTCCTACTTTTGATGGTAGAGATTTGTTCCTTTAGAATACGGGTTGGATCCAGATTGCATGAAGCATGCAATTTCACCAGGCTCAGTGGTGTTTGAACAGACAAGAAAGGTGAGGAAAGCCATTGAGGAAAGTGGAATTCCTCACACTTACATGGTTGCTCATTGCTTTGCCGGTTTTTTCCCATCTGGCCCAAATGTATCGGTTTTGGCCACCAAAAGAGAACGTGTTCATGTATGGAGATGGAAATTCTAAAGGTAACTTCCAATTTTTCTTTTTTGATGACGAGGGAACCCTCACTGAGAACTTGGTCACTTAATGGACGTACACTTTTTCCCGCGCCGTCCCATCCTTGCCACGATCCCCGCCTCATCCCCGCCCCGACCCGTCCCCGTCACTTTTCCCCGCAATATCCCCGCCCCGCCTCATCCCCGTTTGAACCGGGGATGGAGGACATGAACCGGGGATGAAGGCGGGGGTAGAGGTTAAAATCCATCCCCGCCGAGGATGGAGGCGGGGATGGAGGTTCTAATCTTGAGGCGGGGTGGGGGTGGAGACCTTGTCCCTCGCCCCTTCCAGCCCCGCCCCACTGCCATCCCTAGCCCCAACCGTGATAAAGCAACTGCAGCCCCCATGTGCAAATAGGATTTGATCTTTAGCCTTCACCTTGACTCATGACCCCGCTGATCACATGGGCTTCAAATTTTCGTCGGTTTGTTTGTTGCCTCCATTTTCCTCAAAAAGTAAGTAGGAGAAAAATTCAAACTTCTTGATTTTATAAAAGAACTCAAGAAAATATTGGCAAGTATAAAGCATAAAAGTCTTGTCCTAGACTCGAAGCTTTACGCTGACAATGTGACAACCATAGGTATGGCAGGCAGAGCCAGCACAACCAAGTCTTCGCGCTGGGTACGGTTTCTTCGAGTTATAAATAAAAAATCATAAAATGCACAAATAAGTTTAAAATAATAAAGAAAGTGACTTTTATTGGGTAAATACATGCTATTATGCAATATTTCAAAATAGTGATTCTCTAAAAATATGGTGATATTTTCAGAATTTGGTGTTTGAGAGTATCACAACAAAGTAGCAATATCCATGATACTTTTAACATAAATAGGTTGAAGCTTATATATATATGACCTCATAGATGTGCTCATCATGTTTTGTTCGCTAGGAAAGACACCTTGGACCATAAATTTTTTACGTAAAAGTGTGCTTTTTTGACTCATGAAATTTTGGCACATTGTGGGCCATTGATTTTTTGAGCCCTTAAAAATCTTGCTTACATGTTGCAAACACATGATCCAAAACCTATTTTTTACTAACTAAACTATGTAGACCACATTTGTCAAGTTAAACATACAAAAAAATGCAAAAAAAAAAATGAAAAAAATTGTGTTTCCTGTTAGATTGTATGTGCAAATGACCAGCAAATATTTATCCACACACACATAAATAAATAAATATATAACCTGGCTTTTTGCATTTTTCTCGTTAGGTCTTTAGTTCCCTTGAAAAATCATAGTTGTTATCTCACATCTAACACCGTAGATGTGATCTATAGGTTTTTTTTAGTGGGAACTGACTTTTGGATCTTCCAAATCTGACCTGTATACAGGTTTTTTCGGTGGTCCAAAATCAATGGCTACGAAGGTAGCAGTTTTTCCTGGCTCATAAAAGCATGTTTTTCATTGAAAAAACATGATCCAAGAGTCGATTCTCATTAAATTGAGTATGCTAAACACATCTAATGGTTCATATCTATCGTAAAACACTTAAAACCTATGGGGCAGAACCAAGGCCTAATATTTTCAGTTCTCATATATATATATATATATATATATATATATATATATATATATATATATATATATATATATATATATATATATATATATATATATATATATAGTTTTAAAAAGTGAACATTCGTACCTATTTTTATCTTACCTTTGATTTTCTTTGTGATATTCTATAGAGTATAGATTTTGCAAAGATAAACAACCACACTGGTTTACTATGGTTGATATGAGATTTTTGTTCACCTTCTTTGATGAACTGGTAAGGCTGTGCCTAACCCAAGCTTGCCTGGAAGGTTTTTGTTGAGCAAGATATGAACAAGACAAGGTAGAAACCGATGAGGATGGTCCTTTGGCATAAGGTGGAATCCAAGTGTACTCTCTAGTGGGTAAGGGGGACCTCAAAGATTTCACCAACCAACCAGAAGTTTGCCAGAAGGTCCAAGTGTACTCTCGAGTGGGTAGGGGGACCTCAAAGGTTTCACCAACCTGAAGCCTGCCAATGTGCAGATTGTGATTGGATTTTTCTTAGACAACCCAGAAGAAAAAAACAAAAAAACCAAGAAAAATGCGTATACAACATTATGCTAGTTATCATTACCCTTGTTGTAATAAGAACTTGCATGATGCAAAGGGGAAAAAAATGCATCGATTCTATTGTCATTCGACTGTTGGGATATATAGTGGTATGGATGGTGGAAGAAGATGTGGGAAAATATGCAGTGAAGGCCATGGATGATCCACGTACACTTAACCGCACAATCTACATGAAGCCTCCAACAAACATCAAATCTCTAATGGAGGTAGTAAACTTGTGGGAAGACCCTGAAAAAGGAACATGTCTTACACCAGCAGTGGCTTCAACAGTTGGAAGGTAAGTAGAATCAAAGAAAAGGGTGAAAATTACTTGTTTAGAGTTGTTCTTTTTTAGCTGTGTAGCTTTTAATAGGTTTGTGCTGTTATCTGGAATTTGTTGGTGCATTTTGTGGTTAAGTAAATTGCTTTTTAACTTTTCAGCGCAGGCTTATTTTTGTTCAAAAAAAAAAAAAAATTAAGCGCAGGCTTGGGTGTTGGTGACCCCGATTACCTGCGTCGATCCGGGTGGTGGGGGTGACTACTTCGTCAAAACAAGAAAAAAGAACAAGAACAAACCTTCTTAACAAACAAAAGCACTTCACCTTATGGACGCGATTAGTGCGAAGCAGGTTATATGTTCCCCCCCAAACACGCATGTGCGTGTTCTCCGCTCTGAATGAGCGCCACGTATGTAAGCACGTGGGACTCATTTCCCTGTGTGTGTCTGCATCACTTAGCATCGAAGTCCGGTGCGTTTGCAAAGACTTAAGTATCCTTTCCCACCATTAGCGCCATGAAACAACGTTTCTAGTAATGTACCAAAATCTCCTCCAGCCAGAAAATGGAGGACAACCTTCTGTTTTCGCCCTAAGCAGTAAACACCTCTGCTTGAACAGTCTCAACCTCGAAATATGTCACCCTTTCCATTCTAAATCACCCTTACACCTCCGGAGGAGCACCCTATGCCGTCGTCTGCTGCTGCGGGAGCACCCTTTACGTCGTCTGTTGTCGGAGCACTTTTTACCGTTGTCTGCTGCCAGACCACCTTTTACCGTCATCTGTTGCCAGACCACTCTTTGTTGTGCAGCTGATGATCTATCATATATTAAATCAACAAGAGCAGATGCAAAAGTATACTCTGCAGGTGGTAGCTCCATGTTTTTCTGCAAAAGTTCTGACAACAACTCTGTATCAGGGGTCAGATCCCACAGATCCTTTGCAAGCAAACGAGCTCATTCGTAATGGCAGCCCACTGCACCATTTAAATTGATACAATTTCTCAGATGTTTGTTACGTTCAATATTGTTTCTGTTGGTGGTTGTACATACTCATCGAAGAGAAATAATTGAAGATCTTTACAGAGAATGGGTTAACCCTGCCAAAGGAAAGGTGATTCAGTTATTTGTAGTGATCTTCGAGTTATTATTTACCATGCCAATCAAAGTAATGATTTATAGTATTAGCATGTTTTGACGCAATTCATACGACAAATATCATAATAATTGATACTAGCAAACACATAATATCTATTTACAACGATTCATACTTCAAATAATGTGCAACAATTTTATTAGAAATCGCTAACTGAGCAACGATTTGAATACACAAATCGATGTACATATTGCATAGTATACTACAACAATCGATACAGCAATTTAGCATAATCGCATATTCATATTACAAATCGCTACGATAAACGTAAGTACTGTTATGCCTCACAAACCCTGGACAACAACAATCGTGGTAACTTCATAAATCATAAATATAAATCACGGAGCCTGATCTATCATATATTGAAGAACTAAAGACGAAGAAGAAGAAGAAGGATGACGAAGACATGGAAAAGCAAAGGAAGAAGGAGGAGGAGAATGAAAACTCGATATACATATCACATAATACATTATATATCGATATAGAAATTCAACATAATAGCTAACAAATCGATATTAACAAATAAAACAATATCTCTCAAATCGATAGTATATTACTACAACCGTGATTTGTGTTATACTGTTCCAATATTTTCTATACAAAGGCAAATCGTTGTGGCCGACATAGACGTCATTGCGTAAATCTCATAAATCGTCAACCGGAATACAAGTCTCACAAGGCATATCAAT
The DNA here is from genome assembly GCF_984573655.1 of Nuphar pumila. Lineage (NCBI taxonomy): Eukaryota > Viridiplantae > Streptophyta > Magnoliopsida > Nymphaeales > Nymphaeaceae > Nuphar > Nuphar pumila. The sequence goes on along the minus strand of NC_143260.1, from coordinate 83,771,733 downwards.
TTTTGACAATGAGCGGGATGTGAAATGATGTTTCTTTTATAAATGAATGACACATATTTTGGTAACAAAGCCAAATCGACACGATTTATGATTTATGAGTTATGATTTATACATCTAAAGCAATAACGATTTGTATATTTAATGCAGTAGCGATGTATTATATATAAAGCTACCAAGATTTGTACTCAAGTTTGCTAAATTGTACAACGAGGTTTACTATTGAAGCAATTTATACATTTAATTCAGGAACGATTTATACATTTGATGCAATAGCAATTTATAATTGTTGATGATAGCGATTCACGTGACAACTATTTAATTACAGGTATGACACGTTAAAGTGATTTTCATAAAAATCGCTAAATTAGCAACGATTTGAATATGCAAATGGCCACCTCATGTCGCTACAATTGTTATTCCTCACGCACAGGTTTCAATTACATACTATAAATATTTAACCTTAAACCCTAAACCTATAACCCTGAACCCTAAATCATAAACACTAAACCATAAACCCTAAACCCTAAACCCTAAACGTAAACCCTAAACCGTAAACCTAAACCCTAACACTAAATCATAAACCCTAAACCCTAAACCCTAAACCCTAAACGTAAACCCTAAACCTTAAACCTAAACCCTAACCCTAAATCCTAAACCCTAAACATCTCACTAAACCCTAACAACATACACTAAACCCTTAATATATTACTAAACCCTAACCCTAAACACTAACCCTAAACCATAACCCCTAAACTTGAAACCCTAAACCCTAACCGTAAACCCTAAACTCTAAACCCTTAATATCTTACTAAATCCTAACGTGAAACCCTAAACCCTTAATAAATTACTAAACCCTTAACCTTAAACCCTAAACCCTAAAACCTAGACCATAACTCTGAACCCCAAAACCCTAAACACTAAATTCAAAACCCTAAACATCGTGTCAATTTATTCTTTAGTAAGTCTAAACATTGTGTCGACTTGTTTACAACTATTTTCTTTTCGCCTTTTATGAATCAGTCATTAGGTAAATCGTGATACGACATATCGTTCATATAGAAAATGCTCGTAAAAGAAAATCATGATTGGATATCATTCACATAGACAAAGCTGGTAAACGTAAATCGCGATAGGACAAATTGTTTCCGATTTAGGTCTGCTGCAGTACAGATCTTGATAGAACACTTCTTCTATAAAACAGTGATAACGATTTGCAACTTTAACTTAATGTCTGTTGTTGTACACATCGTGATAGAACACTTCTATATAACAGTGATAGCGATTTACAACTTTGTAAAACCCTATTCTATGTAAAACCCTACCCTACCCGACCCTACTTGACCTATTGTCCATGTCTAAAACCCTAATCTATTTAACTTCTCTTCCTCTTTTCTCCGGCAGCGCAACTTCTTCTTCTTTTTTCTCCTCCGTATTCTTCTTCTTCTTCTCCTTCTTCTCCCTTGTATTTTTCTTTTTTCTTTGTTCTTTTGTGTTCCTTCTACTTATGCTTGATATATGGGTTTTGATGTTGATAGCGTAGTTGTTTCACGCCGTGAGTAAAGATCTGTATAATCTTTGATAATGATTAAGGTTGTTATCTTCTGTGTATACATCAATATATTCATGACATATACGACTATAGTGTATTTGTTGTGAATTATATCGAAGCTTATGCAGAATATAACGACCATAATCATCTTCAATAGTTGCTGTCATACCGGAGTAAGCACAAATAATATGCATGATAGACAGGACGTGATGTTGATGTTCATCTATTTGATCTATTCCTACTGTTGGACCCTCCATTTTTCGCAAACCATAATTCGTAGTTGGAAAAATATCTACCTACCTTCGATATACTTCATGACAAATATGCACATAGTATCGGTTCCTTCTAGCGGTGAGTGCCTGAGCATTGGTTTGTGAAGCATATTCTCAAGAGTGTGCTCATTTCCTGCTGCAAAACGATTCTATATGCCGATCACATATATATATATCTCTATAGCTCTTGCTAGCTGAAATATGAACTCTGTGCCATGAGTGCTAACATTGAAGGATCTCTGAAAACAAAGAATGTGCAACACTCTGAAAGCAAAGAATATTTAGCTGAGGATATTTGCATAAGAAGCAAACAATGTGTAGCACTCATATATTTTGTAAATGAATGTGGTTGTAATGTATCGTTGAAGTTAAATCGATTTATAGTTTATTATGCCTAAACATCATGTCGATTTGTTTATTGTATTTTCCTTTTCACCTTTTATGAATCATATGTTCTCGGCGTCCTCTGCTGCTGCGGGAGCACGCTTTGTCGTTGTCTGTTGTCGGAGCACTTTTTATCGTCATCTGCTGCCAGACCACCTTTTACCGTCATCTGTTGTCGGACCACTCTTTGTCGTGCAGCTGATGATCTATCAGATATTAAATCAACAAGAGAAGATACAAAAATATACTCTGCAAGTGGTAGCTCCATGTTCTTCTGCAGAAGTTCTGACAACAACTCTGTATCAGGGGTCAGATCCCATAGATCCTTTGCAAGCAAATGAGCTCGTTCGTAATGGTAGCCCACTGCACCATTCAAATTGATACAATTTCTCAGATGTTTGTTACGTTCAATATTGTTTCTATTGGTGGTTGTACATACTCATCGAAGAGAAATAATTGAAGATCTTTACAAAGAATGGGTTGACTCTGCCAAAGGAAAGGTGATTCAGTTATTTATAGTGATCTTTGAGTTATTATTTATCATGCCAATCAAAGTAATGATTTATATTATTAGCATATTTTGACGTGATTCATACAACAAATATCATAATAATTAACACTAGCAAACACATAATATCTATTTACAACGATTCATACTTCAAATAATGTGCAACGATTTTATTAGAAATCGCTAACTGAGCAACAATTTGAATACACAAATTGATGTACATATCGCATAATACAAGGAAAAGCAAAGGAGGAGGAGAATGAAAACTCGATATACATATCGCATAATACATTACAAATTGATATGAAAATTCAACATAATAGCTAACAAATCGATATTAACAAACAAAAAATATCTTTCAAATCGATAGTATATTACTACAACTGTGATTTGCATTATACTATTTCAATATTTTCTATACAAAGGCAAATCGTTGTGGCCGACATAGACGTCATTGCGTAAAACTCATAAATCATCAACCGGAATACAGGTCTCACAAGGCATATCAATTTTTGACAATGAGCAGGATGTGAAATGATGTTTCTTTTATAAATGAATGACACATATTTTGGTAACAAAGCCAAATTGACATGATTTATGAGTTATGATTTATACATTTAAAGCAACAATGATTTATACATTTAACGCAGTAGCGATGTATTATATATAAAGCTACCAAGATTTATACTCAAGTTTGCTAAATCGTAAATTTATTATATATAAGTTTGATAACGATTTTCAACTTTAACTTAATGTCTGTTGCTGTATAGATCGTGACAGAACACTTCTTCTATATAACAATGATAGTGATTTACAACTTTTTAATAGTTATCAAGTTGTAAATCGATTTGTACTTTACTAAGTCTAAATGTCATGTTGATTTGTGTACACATGCGTAAAACCCTATTCTATGTAAAACCTTAATATAGATCTGTCTAAAACCCTATTCTATGTAAAACCCTACCCGACCCGAACCTACCCGACCTGTTTGTTATCTATGTCTAAAACCCTAATCTATTTAACCTCTCTTCCTCTTTTCTGCGGCAGCGTAGCTTCTTCATCTTTTTTCTCCTCCACATTCTTCTTCTTCTTCTTCTCCCTTGTATTTTTCTTTCTTCTTTGTTCTTCTGTGTTCCTTCTACCTCTGCTTGATAGATGGGTTTTGATGCTGATAACGTAGTTGTTTCACACCGTGAGAAAAGATCTGTATAATCTTGGATGATGATTATGGTTGTTATCTTTTGTGTATACATCGATATATTCATGACACATACGACTATGGCATATTTATCGTGAAGTATATCAAAGCTTATGCATAATATAACAATCATAATCATCTTCAATCGTTGCCGCCATACCGAAGCAAGCACAAATATTCTGCATGATAGACAGAGGGTGATGTTGATGTTCATCTATTTGATCTTTTCCTACTGTCGGACCCTCCATTGTTCGCAAACCGTAATTCGTAGTTGGAAAAATATTTGCCTACCTTCGATATATTTCATGACAAATATGCACATAGAATCGGTTGCTTCAAGGGGACAACGCCTGAGCTGATGTTTGTGAAGCATATTCTTAAGAGTGCGCTCATATCTTGTTGCAAAGCGATTCTTTGTGCCGATCGCATATATACCTCTCTAGAGCTCTTTCTAGCCGGAATATGAACTTTGTGCCATGAGTGCTAACATTGAAGGATCTCTGAAAGCAAATAATGTGCAACACTCTGAAAGCAAAGAATGTTCAACTGAGGATATTTGCATGAGAAGCAAAGAATGTGCAATACTCATATATTTTATAAATGAATGTGTTGTAATGTATCGTTGAAGTTAACTTGATTTATAGTTTACTATGCCTAAATATCGTGTCGATTTGTTTATTGTATTTTCCTTTCTACCTTTCGATTTGTTTATTGTATTTTCCTTTCCGCCTTTTATGAATCAGTCATTGTATAAATGGCGGTAGGACATGTTCACTCATACAAAGCTCATAAAATTAATTCGCGAAAGGACAATCGGTATCAAGCAAAATTTTGTATATCATCTTTAAAATCGATACTAGAAAATACCTACTATTACACATCGATATACATATCGCATAATAAACTAATCATCGATACAATAATTTAGCAAAAATATCGATTTCTATCATGATTCTGTATATCAATTTAAGATATTGTTTTGATTATTAATATTGTTTTAATATATTGTTTTGATTCTAAATATCAATTTTTAAGATATGAATATGATTTTTCAAATCGATTTATGATATTGTTCTGAATCTGAATATTGATTTCTATGTTGATTCTTAATATGGATTTAAGATGTTGTTTCATTCTTAATATCACTTTAAGATACTGTTTTGATTATAAATATTGATTGTGAAGATATCAATAGGAATTTACATATCGATTTAAGATGTTGTTTTCATTCCTAATGTCGATTTAAGATATTGTTCTGATTCTAAATATCAATTTTAAAGATATCAACACTAATTTTCAAATCGATTTAAGATAATGTTTTGAATCTTAATATCGATTTCTATGTTGATTCTTAATATCAATTTAAAATATTGTTTTGATTCCTAATATTGTTTTACGACATTGTTGTGATTCTAAATATCATTTTTTAAGATATCAATAGGAATTTTCATATCGATTTAAAATGTTGTTTTGATTCTTAATATCGATTTAAGATATTGACTTGATTTTAAATATCAATTTCTATCCTGATTTGGTATATCGATTTATAAGCTATCAACAATAATTTCCATATCGATTTATATGATATTTGATCATCCAATTGCATTATACTATGACAATATTTTCGCAACAAAGGCAGATCTTTGTGGCCAATAAAATCTTTCAACAATCATTTTAAAATATTTTATTATTAGACGTGAACCGCCAAAAATGTGAAATGACAAAAAATCTATCGCGGGTCCCATAAGCATTAAACTACTTGGCTATAAGAGGAGTTCTTCGCAATATTTCCCCCTAATCATTCCATAAAAATTCTAACGCTTCATCTTCTTTCATCGGAGCACCCTTTTGCCATCTCGATCAGTGTTTGTGCTGTGTAGGTTACCAATGGCTTACATTCCTAAGAGAAGAAACGTTTTGTCATCAGCGGGGAAAACTCTTAACGAAATTGTCCAAGAGTATGCTTTGTATGAGCAAGTAGAAGCGTACTACAGACTAAGGAATATTGAGAATGATAAAGAAAGGGAGCAATTGCTGGTAAAGTATAGATCGCAGCCTAATCCGTCAAATATTGAAAATGATAATCCAACGATAAAAAAGAAGAAGAAGGATGACGAAGACAAGCAAAATGAAAGGAAGAAGGAGGATAGTGAAAAAAAGCAAAGGAAACCAAGTCAAAGGAAGGAGGAGGTGGAGGATAGGGGAAAGCAAAAGAATAATAAGGAGAAGGAGGAAGAGAAGCGAAGGCAAAAGAAGGAGGAGGAGGAGAGGAAAAAGCAAAGGAAGAATAAGGAAAAGGAGAAGAAGCGAAGGCAAAAGAAGGAGGAGGAGAAAAAAAAGCAAAAGAAGGAGAAGGAGGACGAGGAAGAGAAGAAAAGACAAAGGAAGAAGCAGGAGGAGGAGGTGGAGAGGGAAAGGCAATTGAAGGAGGAAGAGAAGGAAAGGCAATTGAAGAAGGAGGCAGAGGAGAAGGAAAGGCAAAAGATGATGGAGTATTTAGCAAAGCAAAATAGGATAAGGCAAATGAAGAAGGAGGTGAAGGAGAGGGAAAGGCAAAGGAAGGAGAAGGAGAAGGTGAACGAGAAAGAGAAGGAAAGACACAAAAAGAGAAGGAGGAGGAAGAGATGGAAAGGCAAAGGAAGGAGAAGGAAGACGAGGAAGAGAAAGAAAGACAAATAAAGGAGAAGGAGGATGAGGAAGAGAGGGAAAGGCAAATGAAGGAGAAGGAAGACGAGGAACAGAAGGAAAGACAAAGAAAGGAGAAGGCAGACGAGGAAGAGAAGGAAAGAGAAACGAAGGAGGAGGAAGAGAAAGAGAAGGAAAGAGAAAGGAAGAAGCAGGACGAGGAAGAGAAGAAAAAATAAAGGAAAAAGCATACGATGGTCACGAAGGACGGAAGAAAGGAAGAAATACAAAAGCAGAGAAGGAAGGGGATGAAGAGGAGAAAAGTGTGACTAAGGTACGTTAATCACTACTGCATGTCGCGGTGTACTGTTGTAGGTATTATTATCAATAGAGATTATTGTGTATATCGATTACTATGTATAGCAATTATTATGTATAGCGATTACTCTGTATAGTGATTACTGCGATAATGATTAATGTGATAGTGTGAACACTCGAAATTTTTCAAAATGTTGTAAATATTTCTTTTTTGCCCCTAACCCCATTTTCTGAGTAATTGAGTAAGTTTTAAATTTAAATTCTAGTTTACTTCTCAGGTTTTACTGAAATTAAATCATTTTTATACATCTGACTCAATTTCGGATCCGGATCCATTGCCAAAAACCCAATCTGAGCCTCATTATCCAATTTTTAAACCAAATTCTCAAAATTATCAAAATAACTTTTGAAAAGCTCAGACAGTTCGTCTGGTACCCGTTTGGATCCATCGCGTTATATTCCTCAATTTGATGTTCAAAACTCGAACATTTTCTCAAAACCTGGATCCAAACCCATTTTCTGAAGAAATTTCCCCAAAATAAACCCGAACTCTTAGAAAACCTTTTTTTTTTTATATATTTGTAAATTTAGTTTAAAAAATTCCTTAGTTTTAGAACTTTATTTCAAAATACCAAAAAAATATAGAAAATGAAGAAAAGAAAAAAAAAATAGAAAAAAAAATAGTTTTGAAAACCTCCTTTTTGAAAAATATCCTTTTTCTAAAAACCCTTTTTGAAAATCGTTTTTATGAAGAACCACTTTTTAGAAAACCTTGTAAAGGAGCCCCTTTTGAAAATTTTTGAAAAAAACCGAAGGGCCCCATTGCAAATTCGTAAGAGGGCGGATGGCCAAGAAAGCGGCGGGCTTTGTGATCATGCAAAATTTTTCATCTCGTTCCTCTTTTCCTTTTTCTTCGCCTTTCCAGCCTCTATTCCCTTTTTGAGGGGGAATAAAAAAATAGAAAAGAAGAGAGAATGAGAAAAAGAGAGAAGAGAGAGGAACTCTTTTGCAAGGTCTCATCTGACCAAAATTTTGAAAAAATATTTTAAAATCACTCATCTCCGTTTTGAAAATCTGTAGGAAAAATGAAGAGACGGGATTCGCTCGTCAGTACGAGGTTCCACCGTTCCTGGCGCCTTTACCAAGGGTAATCGAACCAAGGATCGAATTTTATGCCTTTTTGCTTTGCTAAAATATCATCTAAGGCTTTATTCTAAGTCTAAAAAATGCACAAAGAATCATGCTTGTGTGAATGCAAAGATGTATGTTCTTTTGAAAAAAAATGATTTGGAAATTTCTAAGTGTTTCTGAGATGAACTTGATAATGGAGTAAAGAAATGATTCAAAGGATTGAATTTGATTTCTAGATTTTGAATCCAACTCAGAATTTGAAATAGATCTGGAAGAAGAGACTTGAATCTCCAACTCAGGATTTTGGAGAAATAAATCTGTGAAAAAAAGGATTTTAGAATTTTGAAATTTTGGAATAAGAATGATTCTTTAAAGTCATCGTGGACTTTGAATTGGGATAGATTTTCAAGAATCGATCTTGAATTTGATACTTAGACAGAAATTGAATTTAGATTTAGACTTTGAGAAATGAACTCTAAAAAATTGGTTTTGAAAATTGGAAATGAAATTAGATTTGAAAACCTAGAATGAAATTTGGGTCTGAAGTTTAATATCCAAGATGGAAATGGATCTAAGATCCGAGATGAAGTTGAATTCTGAATCCTAATAGAGTTGGATTCTGGATCCTAAATGGAATTGGATCTGAAGTCTGAAATCCAAGGTTGGATTGGATCCAGAATTTAGAACCTAAACTGGAGTGGATCACGATTTTGGGATTTGGATTTTGAGGATAAAAATGGGATGGACTTGGATCTTTGAAAACCTAGATTGAATTTTAAAACTTGAAAAAATTGAATTTTGGGATTTAGATTCAATCTCAAACTTTGATTGTGAATTTGAGAATCAAGATTTTGAAGATAAAGAACAAAGATGAATCAGAGATTTCAAAGTTAAATTGAACTTTGAAATTGGTTTTGAGATATTGTTTTGAATTTGGATCTTGAAAATGAATTTGGAATTTTCAAAGTGGATTTGTTTTGAATTGGAAATTGAAGTTTGAATACAAAAGGAATTTTGAAATTTCAAAGTCAAATTGGACTTTGAAATCGAATTTTGAATCTGGAAAAATGAGATAGAATTGATGATTAAAGATGTATTCAAGATCACTTGGATTTTGAAAAGGAATTTTTGAAAATATGATGAAGTTCTATCCTAAATGATGGATGAAAAAGGAATTTGAAATTGAATTTTGAAAATCTTATTTCATTCTTTAAGTGAATTATAAATAAGATTGAAAATATAATGCATCCCTGACTATGGTCATTGAATGTATTATATGATAATCGTATTTAAATTCAAATGGAGAATGAAATAAATTTTGGTGCTTTTATAGAGTTAAAAATGAAATTAACTCTCAATATATCCTGACTATGGCCATTGATATATATTTTGAGTTAATTTTGAGTTAAACTCTGATAAAAGAAGAAAATATTTTGAAAAATATGATGATTTTTGAAAAGGATCCAGTTGTGGATCCAGTGTTATTTCATAAAAGATGAAAATCCTAAGTTTTGTTCACATCCTGACTATGGCCATTGATGCAAATCATCAACTTAGGATTTAATCACCTCCTATTAGATTGGTGCACGTGCCATTCGTGTTCCCACTTGTGAATTTTTTTTAGAATAAAAGAGAGAACGTCATGAAACAAGCAATCTTAGAAGATGCACATGCTCATACATTCTATGCTAGCGCAGGAAGTGAAAATTTCTCATTATACTCTAGCTATTACAAACTTGAATTTGAAATTACAAGAGCTTCTAATTTGAGGGAGAGGAATTTTAATATTTTACTTTCTCCTGTAAAACAAGACCATCACAGAGCAAGATTGCAAAACATAAAAGACGAGAGGGGATATCAAGCCAAATCTAAGATGTCATGTTCATATGGAAAGTACATATGGAGATGCCTTTATTCAAAAGAGAAAAGAGGGTGATACTTACCTCAATTGATGAAACATTTATATACATATGCTCGTGAAAGTCACCAACACATGGATAATGCATGATGTGCAAGAAATGTGAGGATTTTTGCACAGTGGAGTGTTACAGCAGGCGTATAGTGAGTGTTATATATTATGTGGTATGATATGCAGGATGTAGATGAAGAGGGATGCAGTGGTAAAGAAGGCAGAAGGTACAGTGAAGAATGTGATATATTGTGCATGAAAGACAGGAAGGTGAAGTGTTACAACAGTCTCAAACTGCTGTGGATGCCCGTGAAGAGTGTAGTGGCTGTAGTGGAATTGGGGCATGCTGTATTTCAACAGGGCATACCTCTGCTACCGTAAACAACATTGTAATAGTGAGGTAATAGGGTGATGCAGAAAATTATAGTAAGTGGTGACAGTCAGCATGCTGTAGGTGTTAAGTAAGGAAAATACCAATCATGTGGGGAAGATGACAGGCAATGGGTGCTGTGAGTGTGGTGTCATCAAACCATAACAGGGCTGCATTGCTGCCTAGGGTAAAAAAAAAAAAATGTAGCTCATCACCCTGAACCATTTACTTAAAGGTGATAGATTGTCATCTTAACTGCCTATTTACAGGGAATCAAAGCTACTACAGGAAGGGTTTGACCAATGAGGACCCAAGGTGCCCCTTTTGATAGTGTGAAACCTCAGTTAGATTCATTTGTGTGTAAAGGGATCATGCTTGCTAAATAATTTCAACAAAACGATTGAAGCATTAAACTAAAAAAAAAAATATTACATCTTTATATAACGAAGGTAAATGAAGTGAAATTAAGTGCAAGCCGACTTCTACATTTCATGTTTTCTGTCAATTTTTCTAAAATGATGAACTGATATAAGAATATAAAGGATGCTACTGCAGGAAACGTAACCAGGAACAAGGTTCTTCTCTTTTTTTTTTATTGTCTTCTCCTTCCAGAATGCATGTGAACAACTGCTAAAGAGGCCTCTGCACAAACTAATGGGGCGGAAAAACAGCCGCTAACCCACCCTAATCATGGATCCCTCCTAATAGAAAGAAATGAAAACAACTGATGAAGAGACAACATCCCTCAATTTCCAGACCCCGAAGCCATGGAGGATACCCCAACTCCAGGGAAGCGCAACTCTACCTCCTAACCTAAGTGCAGGATTGCCTCATTCACAGAATGACACACACAGTGTCACACTCTATTTGAAGGTTTTCTTTTTCTCCTCTGATAGGATTTAGTCGATGATGCTCTGGCAACTTGTTCCCTTCTCACCATTCAACTTGCCACAATATACAGCTCCAGAACCCACTTTCCTTCCAAAATTTCTAGTTACAATTTCATTTTTGGCTAGTATGAAGTAATGTGGTCCATCTAACGAAAGATGACACAGCAACATACCATACCTGATGGAAAATGGCCACTGAAAATGCAAAACAACTTATTGGAACTCAGTTTTTTTTTTTCAACGCGAGCAACCAACAAATTACTTCTGGTAGTGATGAAAATGTTCTCTATGCCTGTAATTTCTGTAGTTGCACAAAGGTTTCTGCCAAAGGTGATATTAATAATGAGTAGTCAATGAGAGAGGTTTGAACTGACCTCTTGTTCAGTAACCTACTGCATGATCTATTGGTGATGTGCTGTTACAATACAAGGAACAGTGAAAATATGGTGCTAAATCAAATCACTACTGCTGAATCGAATCAACACCGTTAGATGTTTACACTAATGTTATTCCCAGACCCAAAAGAAATCTGATGGAAGAGGTTTAAATGTTACCTTTCTGATATAAGAGATATGATGCTAGCTGAATAGGTGCCCGATAGTGAATCAAATGAGACATAAACTCAAATACATATTAGAATTCAAAGTGAAACAGATGATGTACAGTACATACAAGAGATAAAAAAAAAAAAAAAGAACGAATGGTATTAAAAGAAAATGAGATGCAAACGATATGTTATATTTTATTTTTTACTTCATGGATGTCATGGATGGACAGAGGAACAAATATAATGCGTGATTGTAAATACCCCAAATTTTCACTCTTATCCAGTGCTTATATTTCATGTGTTATTGCATATCATTGCATGCATTCAGCATGCCATTTCATTGCATTGCATCTCATTTTCGAGATCAAGCACCCCTGTTTTTAAACTATTTAATCCATATTCGAGTTTTAAAACTTTTCTTTCAAAATCAATTTTAAAACCTGGGTTTTTAATCAACATTCTGTCATTTGCCAACCCCCAGGACCTTATATTTTGAAATGTTTTTCTCAAAAAATAATCTGGATTCTTTTTAAACTCAATTTTCAACTGATTTCAATTCTCAGATGAGACCCATTTAGGTGGTTGTGAACACCCCAAAATTTTCAAAAATTTGTAAAAATGACCTTTTTGCCCCTGGTTTCATTTTCTAAGAAAACCAAAGCTAAATTTTGATCATTCTTCAGATTTTCTGAATTAAAATCCATATTGATATATTCAAAATCAACTCCAGATCTGAATTCAGTACTTTAAATCCATATTTCCTCAAAATCTGGATCAAAACCCATTTTTTTGAAGAAATTTTCTCAAAATAGCTCAGAAAAATTCCCTTTTTGTAAATATTTTACAAAAACACCAAAAAATTAGTTTCAATCTTTGTTTTCTCACCAAATTTAGGATTTTATTCCAAAAAAAAAAAAAAAAATTGAAGAATAACAAAAACCAAAAAAAAAATTGAAAAAAAAAACTACAAGAAAAGCAAATGATTCTCAAGGTTTTAAAAAGCTTCTTGCTGAAAACCTCAATTTTGAACTATTTTACAAAAATTTTCTTTTAAAAGGGGACCTCCTTTTTGAAATAGAGAAGATTTGCAACGGCTGCAGGCTCGCTGCCTCTCTCCATCGTCCGATTTTCAACAGCCTTCTCGTTCTCCTCCATTCATCTGCAACAGTCTTCACTCTCGAACCATCCTTTTTTTCCTTTAAGAGGAGACCCCCCATCTGATGATCGGATCATCCATCCCTCTCTTAGCATTGCGTACAACAATCCATCACTTCCCCTTTTGCTCCCCTCTTCCAGAGTCCCTGCAAGCAAAGTGAAGCCACCAGATTTCTCTCTGGTTCCCCTTGAAGGAGAATTGACCTCCTTCTTCTTTCATAAACCCCTGCAAACGAAGAGTCAGATTGACTCTCTACTTCAGAATTCCAGCAATCCTGCTGGAAGTTCCCCTTCAACATCCATCTTTGCGAGCCAGGCTCACATTGAAGGAAGCCTATCAAGCCCCGGTAGCAATCGACTTCTGAATATTCCTCATTTTGTGCATATTAATCTGGTCTTTTCTCCAACCGACGGAAGAGAGTACATCTCGCTACAGGAATTTCTGGTAACTAGGTAAGAGCTCCCTTCATTTCCTATTGTAATTTCGAGTTCTTCACTTCGGACCCCTTTTATTGATATTATTCTCTTTAAACAAAGCATACTTGTGACCCTGATGTTGCTTATAGCAAGATCGGGTCACATATCGTGCGATAATGAATGGAATTTACAAATTCCAACATTTGTTTTCTTGTTTTCCGTCGTATTTTGTTATTTCGATCTATAGGTAGTTTTACTTTTGATTTCGGCTCCCTACTTGCTTCGGGATTTTTGTTCCATTATGATTGACTTGCATTTTTGGCTCTTTGCTTTGCTTTGCTTTTCTAGTAATTGTGATTATCCGCTGGCATCTGATTTCTTGCTTTGATAATGCATGATTCATTGTTTTTATTCCTTATTGTATTTCTGTTTAAAACATCATCTCCACTTAAATTTCCACATTCTGTCGACATCTCCTGATTTTTTTTTCTTTTATTTTGTTTGTTTTTATCCCTTTTTCAACTAATTTTCTGTCTCATTGTAATAATTGGTTTGTATTTTTACCTCTGCCAATTTTCGATGCCTTGTTTTCCTCTTTTGACCTTGATTGCCTGTGTGCGTCCTGATGACCCAAGTACAAAAAAAAAGGGGGTCGGTGGTGTTCTGCTCACTATTACCTTCAGTTTGCTGGACTTTCAATATCCTATCCTTTTATTATTTATCATTTTGTTTCCATGACAAGAGGTGACTTGCCTAAATTTGTTTTATCAGCATTTCATTGATCTGTTAGAAGTCCCATAGCTTGTGTACCAAACATTACACAAACCTCTACCTGTATTTCTTGCTTCCATCACGCTCCCCTTTCTATTCCCAGTTTCAAATGCACAGTGTCATTACTGAATTTCACCCTTCATGCACCACCTTGGATATGCATATCATGTTCTATTGAATTATCCGTATGTCTCTGGTTTATTCATCATTTATAGTAATATTTCGTTCATTATGGCATAGCATATTGTTGAATCATCATATGGCATTTTGTGTTTATATCAGTCGCTTACATACGGTACCCCTCCCTTTTCACTATCTCCTGTTGCTCCAAATGATAAAATCAATACTACTGAAGAAAAGGTTCCTACTGAAGTCATTGAGTTTATGGATTTCAGTTCAACAGAACTGAGGCATATGGATGAAGAAGGCGACATTCCCAAGCCAGATGATGGCCTATTTGGAAAAATGCCATTTATATATGGTAACCAAAGTTATAGATCAAATGGTGTAGAAGTTGAAGCTACACTCGATGGCTAACTCGGCTTGAAGTGGAAGAGGGAACGCCAGATGTGACTCAAGATACTATGGTAGTGAAGCAAGATGTAGTTGCATGTAATCTCAGTTCAAACTCAGTGCTAAACATTTTTTTAGAAAGGAAGAAATAGTTAAAAAGGATGATAATCGTGTGAAGAAAGACACTAAAATTCTCAAATTTAATGCCCAAAAGTAAAACTGATTTGTAAGTATACTGATCTACTGATGTGATGATCTATTGTCACTAGGATTTACATACTGGCTAGAACCAATGCTTTTGCTGCTGTCAAAGAAAGTTCATCAAACTATCAAGCTGTGATAGATCAATATAAGAAGCCAAATGGTGGTGCGAGGTTGTTTGTTTAATATCAATTCACAGTCGTAACAACGGTTGTTGTTGATACTTGTACCAATACCTTCCCACAGCACACCACTGAAGGTTCCCCTTTTATAATATATTGCTTGCACACCATTTTCTCGCTGCCTGCACTAATTCCCTGCTGCACATATACAACACCTGTTCATTTTTTTTTGTTTGTTGTTTTTATTACATTTCATAATACTTGCCTCCATTCCATTTCATGTAGTGCATTTTATCATTAGTCTGCATATCACTACACCACTCACTTCACTACATTTTGCACTACATCCCACAGCATAGTCTCAACATAGTACCTGTGTTGCCCATTCTTTGTGCTCCCTAAACTCGTCCCTGTGGCAATTGTACAGTTGCTATATCCCTTATTTCAGGTCACCTGTAACATTACACAGTATTGTTACATCCTTCTTGATTGTAAGTTTCAGCAGTCATTTGTGTGTAACTGTGTTGTAGGCATCATCATCATGTAAGAACTGAGGGGTTTGGGTCCTTCCAGACCAAATTTTGAGTATTCTGTATACATTATTGTGTGTTTTGCCATGGTTTGAGAGTCCCTTGAGGAGCTATTGGCTATCTTGGGGACAGATTGTGTAACGAGGGAATCTGCAGAAGCCACGTCCA
Organism: Nuphar pumila; assembly: GCF_984573655.1. Taxonomy (NCBI): domain Eukaryota; kingdom Viridiplantae; phylum Streptophyta; class Magnoliopsida; order Nymphaeales; family Nymphaeaceae; genus Nuphar; species Nuphar pumila. Next base: position 83,756,155 of record NC_143260.1, on the reverse strand, counting down.
GGAACATTACCAGTAACCAATTTTCTTTTTGAGTCACTTTGCTGGGATCGATTTTGCGGCAATAGAGTCTTTACAAAATCAATTCTTCATTAAAACAGTCCATCATTTTGCGGTTGCTAAGAGGGAAATCCTTTGATTTACCATGTTGAAACCTTCTTGATTGGTTAAAAGGGTGCATGGAAATGCTAAAATAAAATCACCCTGATCCAGAAGGTGCTCTGTACTGATAAAAGCCAATTGGTCATATTATGTATCATCAGCTTGAGCAGGCAGTTTCAAGAATCGGCTCGGTAATCAATTTACTGTTATAACTTACAACTTATATGTTTATTCTGGTGACTGTATAGCATCTCTATTAGCACCTATAATATACTTCACCCCACTGCACCTAGGTATTGCTACCTTCATACCATGTTTATTTTGCTTGTCCTTGATACTTTATTACCTTATAACTGTTTGCCGGTCACTATTCACCTTCACAACCTATCCCTTTAGAATTTTCTTCACCAACACTTGCTTCACTGCACACTTTATTTCTGTTGTATATTCTCCAACCATCCACATTTCAGCACATTTGCTTCGGTCCTTCACCATATCATCCCATCTCACAGGCTATTGTATATACCTTACATACATATATATCTATATATATATATATATATATATATATATATATACACATCCATATATATATATGCCTATACATATATAAGCATACATATGTATATATTTGTATATATAAGTATGTATGTAAGTATATACATCATCTTCTATCTTTTCATCATAAAGGTTTTGACCTATGAGCAATTTCTCTTGACATTAACATCCTTTTGACATATGTAACTCTCTTCCATTCTTCATACTAACCAAGTATTTTTGCAGGAAATATATGGAAGATATCATTACTTGGGGTTGTAAATTTGATTCTACATGTTGTAATAGCTAGGTTTGAATAAAAATTTACATTTCCTGCTTTAGGTAGAATGAATGAGCATCGTAAATATCATTGAATTACTTGTTTTCATGCATTTTTCCCTTATTTCTCAAAAATTCACAAATGGCAACACGAATGGCACGTGCACCATTTCGTAGGAGGTAATTGATCCTAAGTTGATGATCCACATCAATGGCCATAGTCAGGATGTGGACAAAACTTAGTATTTCTATCTTTTACAAAATAACACCAGATCCACACTGGATCCTTTTTCCAAAATCATCATATTTTTTTTAAATATTTTCCTCTTTTATCAGAATTTAATCTAAAATCAACTCAATATATATACCAATGGCCATAGTCAGGGTATATTGAGAGTTAATTTCATTTTAAATTCTATAAAAGCACCAAAATGTATTTCATTCTTCACTTGAATTTAAACGTAGTTATTACATAATACATTCAATGACCATAGTCAGGGATGTATTATGTCTTCAACCTCGTTTTAATTCATTTAAAGAATGGGATAGCTTTTCAAAACTCCAAAATCGAAATCTTTCAATTCATTCATCATATAGGATAGAATCGCATCATATTTTCAAAATTTCCTTTTCAAAATCCAAGTGGTTGTGAATATCTCTTCTTTAATTTTCACTTCAATTTATCAATTCTATCTCATTTTCAAAGTCCGAATTTTGACTTTGAAATCAAATTCAAAGTTCAATTTAACTTTGAAATTCTCGATTCATTCCCTAAATTTCAAAATCAAGCTTCAAATTCAAAAATCCAATTTTGAAATCCATGTGTATACTCGAAATTCCATTCTCAAATCAACCTTGAAATCCCAAGATTCATTTTCCAAATTCAAATTCAAATTCAATTCAGCTATCTCAAAATTCCCTCTTTCAAAGTTCAATTTAACTTTGAAACCTCTTCTGATTTTAAATTAGGTTCAAAATCAAAGTATGAGATCGATTCCAAAATCTCAAAACTTGACCCTACTCAAATTTTAAACCTAATCTGGGTTTCCAAAACCCAGATCCATCTTCAAAAGTCCTATTTAGAGTTTTCAGAAATACAAAAAAAACAAAGTTAGATCCTAATCTCATCTTGGATCTCAGATTTCAGATCCAAAATCCATTCTTTAGGATCCAGAACCCAATTCACCTTGGATCTCAGACTTCAGATCCAACTTCATTTTAGGATCCAGAACCAAATTCACCTCGAATCTCAGATTCAGATCCAAAATCCACTTTAGGATCCAGAATATCATTCTACTTTGGATCTCAGACTTCAGATCCAACTCCATTTTAGGGTCCAGAATCCAATTCTATCTTGGATCTTAGACCTCAAATCCAAATTTCATCTTGGATTCCAAATCTTGAATCCAATTCCATTCAAAATTTCAGATCCAAACTCCATCTTGAATCCAATTCTTAGAACCAATTCCATTTCATTTCCGGATTTCAAATCAAGTTCCCATTTCGGATCCTAAATCCAAAATTCAACTTTGAACTCTATTCAGAATCCAGATCTTGGATTCAGATTCCATCCTGAATTCAAACTTTCAAATCAAATTCTATTTTTCAAATTCTATTTTAAATTTCCCACATTTTATTCTGATTTCAAAACTTCAAAGATAGAATTCAATTCCATTCCAAATATTCATCTAAGTTCAAATTTCTAAATTCAAAGTCCATTTATGACTTTGAAATTTCCTTTCTTTTCTCTCATCTCAGTTTCAAGATCATTTTCCAAACCCAGATTTATTTTTCCCAAAGCTCTTGATTATTCTAAAAACTTAGAACTTCAAATCTTAAGTTCTAAGTTAGAAATCATTTCTTTACTTTATCAGATTCATCTCAGAAACACTTGGGAATTCTTCAACACATTTTCAAAAAGAGCATACATCTTTGCACTGCACATGCATGATTCTTTGTGCATTTGACTTAGAATAATTTCTTAGATAATTTCTTAGCAAAGCAAAAAGGCATTAATTCGACCCTTGGTTCGATTACCCCTGGTAAAGGCGTCAGGAACGGTCGAACCTCGTCTCGACGAGCGGATCCCGTCTCTCAGTTTTCCCGCAAATATTTCAAAAACGGAGGCGAGTTATTTCAAATATTTTTCAAAATTAAGGTCAAGTGAGACCCGCAAAAGAATTCTTCTTCTCTTCTTTTCTTTTCTTTTCTCTTCTCTCTTTCTTTCTGCCTTTTTTATTTTTCTCCCCTCAAAAAAGGAGAAAATAGAGGTTAGAAAAGGAAAAGAGAAGGAAGAGAGAGAAACCACAAGAGAGGAAAAATTTTGCGATGATCACAGTGGTGTCGCTTCTGGATGCCTTCATTTATCAAATTTCTCAAAAATTTCAGAGTCCTAGTTGGATCAGGACTCTATCTTTTTATCTTCTTAAAACATTTTCAAAACTCCATTTTGATTTTAAATCGGTTAGGGTCATATCCCTTGTCCATTTCCTCCATTTTGGCCAAAATCTTAGAGTCCTAGTTGGATCAGGACTCTTTTTCCAGAGTCCCAGTCGGATCAGAAATCTACTTTTTACTACCTTTTCTACATGTTTTGGAAAAAACCTTTCAAAATCTTCCGTTTTGGCCAAAATCGCAGAGTCCTAGTTGGATTAGGACTCTTCTTCAAGAATCTCAGTCGGATTAGGACTCTTCTTCAGAGTTCTAGTCGGACTAGGACTCTGTCTTTTGTCACTATTTTTACCTATTTTTAACCAAATCTTTCAAAATGAGTCAAAACTTAGAGTTTCAGTCAAAATAGGACTCTGTTCAGAGAGTCCTAGTTTGATCAGGACTCTGATCCTGATTTCAATTTTGAGAGAATCTTTCAAAATTTTTTCCATCTATCAAAACTGTTACACTTTTATCAAAGAACTTCAAAATTCTAAGGTTTTATCCCAGAGTCCTGATCAAATCAGGACTCTACCCCAGAGTCCTGATCAAATTAGGACTCTATCCAAAGTTGGTTTTCGCACTTCATTTTCACTGGTTTTAAAAAACTTTGCTTAAATTTCATCATTTACTTATCAGAAAACAAAAATTTCTTAAAGTTCTGATCGAATCAGGATTCTTTCTTAGAGTCCTAATCAGATCAGGACTCTGAACCAAAACTTCAGTATGATCCTGTTTTAATTGTTTTTCAAAATTATTTCATTTGTTTTCTCAGAAAATCCAAAAATTTGAGAGTCCTAGTTCAATTAGGACTTTGTCCCCAGAATCTCAGTTGAATCAAAACTCTGTTTTATTTCAATATTTGTTATTGTTTTCATTGTTTTCACAAGTTCTTTCATCTGTTTTTCAGAAAATACCAAAAAAATCTTGAGTTTCAGTCTGATCAGGACTCTGTCTCAGAGTCCTAATCCAGTCAGGAGTCTGTTTTTACTTTCATTTTCATTTATTTTCATTTGTTTTCCAAAAATAAGGTCATTTTGTAGAGTCCATGTAATTCAGGACTCTATTTCAGAGTTCTGATTGAGTTAGGAGTCTAACCCTGATTGTATTTTCTGACTTGTTTCACCATTTTTTTGATAAAATCTTTCAAAACTTCTTTATTTAGCTTTTAAAATCCAAAATCTCAGAGTTCTAAAATTTGAGGACTCTAGCCCGGAGTTCCAGTTTGCCTGAGACTCTATTGTCAAAAATTCTGAATTTCAATTATTGATTTTAACCCCTTTTCAAAGCCAATTTCAGTATTTATTTCAAATTTTCAAAACCTGATGTGGGTCCACCCCGTTGGCGCCGTATCCAGAGGAGTTCTGACTCAGTCAAGACTCTGTACCATTTCAAAACTTTCAATCTCAAAGTCTACTTTTGAATCTCTTTTGAAAACCCTCTCATTTTCAAGTTTTAAAATCATTTTTGAAAATTCAAGAGGGGCCCACTCGGGGTGGCGCCACATTTGAAGAAGTCAAGGTTAGACTAGGGTTAGTCATTGTCCTAGTTAGGTTAAGGGTTAGTTATTTAATATTATTTTATTATTTTTTATTAGTTTTTTATGATTTTTCAATAGATTTCACCCATGGAAACTCCCCTTTCATGGATTTAACCATGGATTCAACCTCAAGAACCTCAAGTTCAATTCAAGAAGATGATCTAACCCTATTCCATGATGTTTTACATGATTCTAATCCATTAGAATTGTTTATTGCATTATTTTTTATATTCTTAACCAAGAAAACATGAGATTTATCTGATTAAATGGATTAAATCCATGGTTTCAAGGGTAAAAGCAATTCCAGCCATGGATTCCCTGTGTCTTATTTATGTTTTTACATATTAATGTTTATTACATGTATTCCAGCATATAAATGATTTTTTTTTTACTGTTTAAGTATTTTTTTATTGTTTTCATTGATTAAAGCATGTTTTATTAAGTTTCCTTAGATTTCTGCATGTTTTAATTTTAGATCAGTAGAAAGCATGTTAGTTCGTATTGAAATATTTATTAAAAATTTCTAATTTTTTTATATATTATCTAAGAATATGTTAGTGAACTACTATAAAAAATTCAGATATTTTGGGATTCGACAACCTTGTTAATAAAATACAAAGTCAAATCAGGATTTCTGTTGATTAAAATCATTGTTTAATTTCAAGCCTAACTTGCAGATGTGTTATTTCTCTCATCCAATATCCGATTTGAGATCCATAAAATGCAGTGGCTTTATGTTGATGTGAACTATTTACTGTGAAATATTAATAATTTGTTATCTCTGGTTGGTATTTTTCCTCTGTCATAAAGTCGGATTCATCTTTTAAAACTCATTATGATTTATTAAAACCCTAATCCGACTTGTACTGATCATAGATCTCAAACCATAGATTCGATTCATGATATATAAAACGGGAAGTTCATTATTTTTATGTATAATGTTTACTAATGAAATTTCAGAAATTTTTGATGAGGGCTTCTATTTATTTCTGTATTTATAACCGGAAGTACCTGTTCTAAGCAATTTTAAATTCATTAAATTTTAGTCCAGATTGCCGGAAGGGTTTCTCCCTCATCAGAGATGATTTTTCCGATCTGTAAAAAGGAGATTCTCTTTTTTTATGTCTAGTTTATCTTTGTAAAATTTCAGAAATTTCTATGGTGGATTGTTTCCTGATTCGGGTCTAACTCTGAAACTGGTCTATGACCATGGGTAAAAATAGCTTATTTTAGGGTTTTAATGCAATTTTTGAATGAGAATAATGTCAAAAATATATTTTTATGATTTCAATCTGGTTTTAGAGTGATAACAAGTGAAGGTGTCGATTTTTATAAAATTTGTAATCCATTTGATGCTTGAATCAATCAAATTGCAAAACAGGGTGCCTGCAGGATCCCGAAACACTGCTAAAATTGTGATATTTGTGATATTTCTTGATTTTCGTGTATAAGCTCACAATTTTAGGGTTTGTTCTTGTTTAAAATCATATTAGGATGTTTTATGTTTGATTTTATGTTATTTTCAATCATAAATCCCAAAGTTTTTACTAAAATCTATTTCAAAAAACCATGATTTCAAGGCCATAGTCTTGCTATCGGAGGCATTTTGGTCATTTGACCTCAATTTCGAAATTCTAAACCCTAATTTTCATGTTTTTAATCATTTCATATCATATTTGGTTTAATTTATCCTTATTTGAACTTTAAAACTTGCATTTTACAAAACATCTTTCTGAAAACCCTGATTTCAAGGCCATAGTCTTGCTATCAGGGGTATTTTGGTCATTTTGTCCCCAATTTCGAATTTTTAAATCCTATTTTCATATTTCTTCAATTGTATTTCATATTTTATTATGTTTACCTCAGGGAATCATGGAAAAAAGATTATATCTAGCAAAATCCTGTAATTTCTAGATATTACTGGATAAATCTAGAAAAGCCAACATATCTTCACTAACTAGTTTTCTAGTTTTGCAGGGACATTGAAGACTTTATTTTCAGTCATTTAAATTCAATTAGTGATGTAAATTGTAATTAAATTTGGAATAAGAGTTTCAGTTTCTGCTTAGATTAGGATTTGCATTGCATATAGTTTTAAACTTTGATATATAACTGCTATGTATGCCAATTCATGCACATTTTTATAAATTCACCATGGTCTACACGAATGGCACGTGCACTAGCTCTTATAGAGTTGACAAACTCGGTGGAATTCATATTTATGGTCATAGTCAGAATACGAATGAGACCAAGATTTGTGATCTTTGTATTAGCTACATTCAGCCTACACTGTTAGGCTAACTTCAAAATGCACTGCATTTCTTAAAACTCAAAAGGATTTTCTCAATTTCTCAAAGAAATATCTTTCAAATCCATATCCATTCATTCAATTTGCATCATTTTCTTAGTTCAAATTCTAATTCCAACTCAGAGAAATCAATTTTCTCAAAAATTTTCAAGTCTTTCTCAGAAATTGATTTTCCCAAAACTCTGAGCTTTTAAAGGATATTTAAAGTATTTATAAAGTTTAAATCGTGATTTTCTAAGTTATATATTTAATTTCAAAGTTTAAATTCAGAAAAATCAAGTTTTTCCAAAGTTATTTGAAATTCCTTAGAAATCGATTTTCACAAAACCTCTAGATTCTTCAAAAATCGATTTTCATTTTTCTCAGAAATTCTTTCACCATTATTCAGGATTTTTCAAGTAACATCTTTTCCAAGAATTTTCCAAGTATATCAAATATTCAAAGCAAACATCATGTTTTCAAATTTGCATTTTCAGAAAATTCTTAGCACATGCCTGATTCTTTGTGCATTTAGAAAATAGAACACGATTTAGACAAGTTGAGCAAAGCTAAGCACACTTTTGATCCTTGGTTCAATTACCTCTGGTAAAGGCGCCAGGAATGGTTGAACCTTGTACCGACAGGCGAGTCCCATTCCTCGGAATTATCCCGCATTTTAAAATGGAGGTGAGTTATTTTCAAAATCTTTTTCAAAGGTCAGTTTGACTTGCAAAAGTAAAATTTTTGTGATGATAATGGCGACCGTGATGGAACCTGTCTTCGCCTGGTCAATTGTGTGCTTGACTTAGTTCAAATTGTCAAAATCGTGTTCTATGGAATGTCAGCTTTTACTTTCTGTTATCATGTGAACCTAGGAGCCTAGATTTGAACCCAGCTGACATGGATTGCATATAAACTAAGTATGGTGTGGTAGGACCATATTGAGGAGATATTGATCATGTTCACATAGACTTAGGTCTAATACAACACTCCTCAATCTAGGAATTGTATGAAAACAATGCTTGCTTCTTCAAATATTTCAAAATTCTATCTCTTTAGGACTTAGAGCCCTCTGTTTGTTTGCATATGCTCATGTTTTCAAAAACCACCCACCTACTTCTACCCGGTCTTCACGTTGCTGGGATTTCTTCCAGAACCATAGTTCGGGACAACGCCTCACAACTGGGCCACCTATTTGGGTGAAAACCCCCTGCCACGTACCAAGGGCCATAGTCCAACGTATATCGGCAGATGCTCAAGGATGTTGGAAAACTTGAACCTAGAACCAGAGAAATTGATTTTATGCCACGTACATCTGGCCTTGGCTCGAGTATATAGGCATAGCATGATTGGACACAGATGATCTGAGCTCTAGAGTTAGAATTAAGATCCTAAAGCTATTTCAAAACTGGTGGATCTAGAGTCAGCTTTTAGAGAATGTTGTATGTGTATACTTGTTTGTACAGGATGTGATTGAATGTTAGTTTCTTTTATTCCATTTTATTACATTTACCACAAGTTTTCTAAAATACTGGACGATTTTCAAAAAATCCCTAATTTTTCCCATCTGTTTCCATATACTAGCTAAAAATTCCTATTTTATTCAAACCCTGGACGATTTTCCAAATTCTCCTTGATTTTTCCTCAAAACTCTAGGTGATTTTCCATCCTTCCTTCCTCCTGGATCTCGAATTTCTTGCTTTATTTTCATCCTGCCTGTATTTTTTTAAAATTCTTGTATTTTCCTGAGTCTTATTCCAAATTTTCCATGTTTTTCAGTTTGATGGCATCCAGTCAACTTGATTCAGTCTTTCCTGAGGGTCACATCTCCTACGAGGTGTGACAAGGTCTTCCTGAACATCGAGTCCTCAGCACCAGATTCTTCCTTCCCCGGTAGTATTATTCATGGCTCAAGAACTTTTCTCGTATGTTTCCAGACTATTTGGACGATTGTGGATTGAAACTGGCATCCGCAGTGGGAAAGCAGACAGTCAACGACAATTTGATCCATGCACTAGCAGAGCGGTGGAATCCGAGCACTAGTACCTTCTGGTTCCCATGGGGGGAGATGACTTTATTGATGGACGAATTCTCAGAGATTATGGGATTACCTGAACCAGCTGGTCAGCCTGGAGATCCACTGGAGAAACAATTTTTGATCAATGTCAAGGGTCTGGATCCCCGAGACGCTTTAGCTCGCATGACAGGACGCAAGTCTTGGCCATTGATCGAGGAGAATGGAAATGAGTATGTGAACCTGCTCGAAATCTATAGACAGTATGGGGCATTTGTGGAAGTCAGTTCCTTATCTCGAACAGCTCGAGAAAGAATTCAGCATGCGATGGTCTTATGCACTGTGGGATTAGCTCTCTTTCCAAATGGACAGAATTACATGGATATTAGGATAGTTCAACTTCTGCGAAGGTGGGGAAGTCGACAGACCAGCTGCCTATCCATAGCCATGGCCGCACTCGCTTTTCTATACCGAGAGTTGACCCGTTTCACACTCGGAGAATCAATTCTAGTCGAAGGGTGCACTTATGCATTACAATCTTGGTTCCTCCGACATGTGCCAGCTCGAGCCAGTTCATTCAGATACAATGGTGAAAAGCTTTTTCCAGTTGCGCGATATCAATTCTTGCTCGATAACCTTCAGGAGGAAGAGGTCGTTTGGGACTACTTTGATCGTCAGGAATCACCTCCTAGATATATTTATGCATACGGCAAACGGTTCAGACTACTTGGCCCATTCTTCTGCGTATATTATCATCCAGAGCGCTATGTCAGGCAGTTCTCTCAGAGACAGAAGAGCATATAAATTCGCCTACTATCAGGGATCTTGCCAGAGTTCGATCTCACATCAGATCAGTGGTCCGGAGCATACCATTTTGCCAGACATGGCTGAGATTCTTTTGTTACTCTCACTATTTTTTCGGGTCCTCGAGTGTCCTCTGATTATCAAGAGTGGTGGAAAATTGTCTGTCCCCCTCCCCTTTGTCAAGAGTATTATTAATAAAATCATGTTTTTTCCTTCAATAAAATTCCTTTAATTTTCATTTTATCTTGGTTTGACGACCTTGCCTAGGTATCAAGGCGTATTTTCAGTTGTTTATTTTGCAAAGAATAGTAACGCAATTGTCGTAATCCCAGCGATGACTCAATCCCTAATAATTGGATACTCTTTCAATTGTCTACCAAAATTCTCAGCAAATATTTTCTTCCAATCAAAAGCCTAACCATCAATTTTGCCCTGCAGAGAACATTCGTGATATTTAAATGGTTCAGAGAAGGTCAGGAAAGAAAACTGCATCAGTCGAAGGCATCGTACATTCAACAGCTTCAGAAGAAGAAATGGATTCCCCACGTTCCGGCAAAAATCAAGGGCAGCAGGTTGAGGATGACATCGATCCTCAAACATATGCCATGTTTAAAAAGATGATGACCAAGATGCTGGCAAAACAAGCTGAAGCCAATACAGAGCAGACCCAGGACAAACAGAAGGCAAAGGGTCGGATAGTCAAAAAGATTTTAAAGCTACCCAAGAAGCATGCTTGGAATACTGATACGACAGACGAAGAGGAATCAGTAGAAGACATTGATGAAGAGTATGAAGTCCAGCAAGCATTTCAAAGATCCCCTCATAGACAAGAGACAACCTATAAATTGAAAAATCAAACAATGGATGATCCAGTCCAAATACAGTTGAAGGAAATGGCCAAGATGATTAAATATTTGCAAGCCTGTGACAAGGGCAAGAAGGACTTTAGGAGCAAAGACTTCTACGAAGGCATCACCCCCATCAAGAATAATCAAGATTCAAAAAGAAGATGAACTCCGCCTGCTTCGTCAATGTCAACCGCGATGATTGTAAAGGCAATCATACAAGTCAGAAAGAGAAATCTTCAAACAGAGTGGAAAATTGAGTCAACAAAAAGAAAAGATAAAGCAGGATGGCTGGGGTTACAATCTCCAGTTTACTCCTCTCGAGCAGTCTCTCGATGAAATCCTTGAATATATGTTGGCCAACGAATTGGTAAAACTCCTGAAAGTCACAAATCCTCCCACAATCATGGGAAGATTTATGGACCAATTCTGCAAATTCCATCGAGCAGTAGGGTATGATACCGACCACTGTTTTGTCTTCAAGAACATTGTCCAAGACTATATTGACAAGAATTTCTTCGTTGAGAATGAGAAAGAATATTGGTCGACTATCTCGGCCAAGTCTCAACAGAAGTCAAGCAATCAACAAAAAGTACAACATGACGGGCGGAACCAGGACCGCAAGATGGCCCCATTGGATCAAATACTCGAGAGTTTCCTGAAATACATGCTCACAAAAGATATGGTCGGATCTTCAGAGGCTCACTTTACTCTTTCTGTCAATGATTGCAATCATGATAACTATTCAGAGGAATCTAAGGGCCAAAAAGAAAAGTTCTCCAACAATGATAAGCCTCTTCAATCTAGTCCTCAGCATAAAGAAAAAGGTCAAGAAAAGCCAAAGCACAAGGATTGGAGTACGGATCGAAAGTTCACCCCTTTGGATCAAACACTAGAGAGTGTTCTGGAATACATGCTCGCAAAAGATAAGATCTGTTTACCTAAAGTAGCTGATCCCACAACAATCATGGGCAGATTCAAAGAAAAATTCTGTAAATTTCATCAGGCAGTAGGGCCTGACACTGAGAATTGTTTTGTCCTGAAGAATATCATTAAAGATCGCATCGACAAGAATCTCCTTGTTGAAAATGAGGAAGATACCAGTTGACCATCCTGATCAAGTTTTCCAAGAAACTGATAATGTCAAGGCTATGTCATCTTTAATCATTTTGCTTTTGGTCATTTTAAAAGGACAATACAGTCCCAGTTTTCTTACCAACTTGTTATTTCTCTTCAATGATTGAATAAATTATCTATTTTCCTCATAAACTTGATGTCACCTTTTATTCTCCTTCTCTGCAAAATGTTCTTTTATGAGGAATGACCCTCTTCAGAGTCCCAGAATCAATCCAAAGTTAGAAAGCATTCTTCAAATATCAATTACTTATCCTTTCATCCAATTTTTCACTCTCCAGTTATACTGGGGTATTATTTTGAAAATTGTCTTCAAAACATCCTGTATGCAGGCAGGATCAAACAAATCTCTTATTTTGCATGCATGTGCATTCATTTACATCATTTTGCATACATTTGCATCCATTTACATTCATTTGCATCAAATTCATTTCCCCTTCAGGTTAAGGGATAAACGTGAACTGCCCATTCAGGGTAAGGGATAAATCTTGAGACCCCGACAATTGTCTAAGTTATCATAAGGATGAAGATTGAAAATCTCTCATCAGAATCAGTTGGGTAAATTTTCAAAAATCCAGTGTTCGTGCTGGTAAATTTTCTAAATCCAGTGTTCGTGCTGGTAAATCTTCAAAATCCAGTGTTTGTGCTGGTAATTCTTCCAAAAACAGTATTCGTACTGATCCATTTTCAAAATCCAGTACTTATACTGGTTCATTTCCAAAATCCGGTATTCACACTGGTACATCTTTCAAAATCCAATTGTTATTGGTCGGACTTTCAAAATCCAATTGTTATTGGTCAAACTGGCTAATGTTTTCAAAATCCATGCTAATCTAGTTTTCCTTCGGGATTTGAGTTCCGACTCGGATTTCATTTTCTTCTAACCGGTCTAGTTTCCCTTTAAGATTCGAGTTCTGACTCGAATTTTCTTTCCTTCTAATTAATCTAGTTTTCCTTCAGGATTCGAGTTCCGACTCAAATTTTCTTTCCTTCTAATTAATCTAGTTTTCCTTCAGGGATTCGAGTTCCGACTCGAATTTTCTTTCCTTCTAATTAATCTACCTTTCCTTCAAGATTCGAGTTTCGACTCGAATTTCTTTTCCTTCCAAATTGATCTATTTTTTTTTCTTCAGGATTCGAGTTCCGATTCAAATTTCTTTTCCTTCCAAATTGATCTATTTTTTGTTTCTTCAGGATTCGAGTTCCGACTCGGGTTTCTTTTCCTTCCAAATTCATCTACTTTTTCTTCAGGATTCCAGTCCCGACTCGAATTTCTTTTTCTTCCACAATGGATCTAGTTTTCCTTCGAAGATTCGAGTTCCGACCCGAGTTTTCTTTTCCTTCTGAATTGGTCTAGAAAATTAGAGTTCTGACTCAAATTTTCTTCCAAATCCAATTCAAATGTCTAGAATCGGTCCAGAAGATTAGAGTTCTGACTCGAGTTTTCTCCCAAATCCGATTTGTTTAGCTTTCCTTTAAAGGTTTGAACTTCTACTCAAACTATTCTGTAAATTGGTCTAGAAAATCCGAGTTTCGACCCGAATTCTCTTTCAAAATGCAATTCATCTAGTCTTTCCTTGAAGATTTGAATTCTGATTCGAACCTTCAGACCGAACCCAGTCTTACACCGGTCCGGTTAAATCCCATTTTCAAATTGGTCCCTTTTATAAAATTCAACCTCGCCTTGGTTGTCTTACCAAATCTCGTATCCAGTGCTCGTACTGGTAGTCTTTTAAAGACCAGTGTTCAAACTGATATGTTCTCAGTTGAACCAATTTCGGCCCTTGGGCCATCCAATCACCAATGTCGGCCCGCAGGCCATCCAATTACCACCTCGGCCCTCGGGCCACCTAATTTTCAGTTTTTCAATTTTGACCTTTGGGTCACTCAATTCCCAATTTCGACCTTCGGGTCAATCAATTTCCAAATTTCCAATTTTGACCTTCGGGTCAATCAATTTTCGATTTCCAATTTCAAATTTCAAATTTCAAATTTTCAATTTCCAATTTCGACCCTTTTTGGTCACTCAATACCAATTTCAATCATTTCTCTTGCGAGAGACCCTTTTCACAGGGAGAGTTCGAGGGAGCTCATTTTTTTTGTATGCTATCCTTTGTTTACTTAGCCCCTTTTTAGAGAGAGTTTGAAGGGACTCGTGTCTTTGTGAACCATTTGCAAAACAAAATTCCAATTTCATACAAGGAACCCTTAGTACAGGGAGAACTTCGATGGAAGTTCGCTTTCCTTGTAATCCCAATTTCATACTAGGCCATTTCATCATGAAGGACCCTCCTTTCAGGGAGAGTGTGATGGACTCGCTCCTTCATGACCAATTCATCGACCTCACCATTACCATCCCCCTTTCTATAAGAGAAGCCTAATGTTAGGAAGTTTTGACGAAAGCTTAATTTCTCTTCGAAAGTTCGTTTTGCAAACACCTCCTCTTCAGGGAAGAGAGGAGTAATTTCTATTTCCAATTTCTGAATCTTCTCCTTTGGGGAAAGGAGAAGAGAATTTTTGTCATGGATGCATCGCGTTGTGCTTCAAATGCTCGCTTTCACAAAGGATTTCAAGAAAATTTTGCCAATTTGTCATTAAATATTTGTTTATTTCAAAATCTTCATTGCACAAAAAAAACATTACTTCGGAATACCTCTAGTATTACTTTCGTAAGGACAAAGCTTTCGCAAAAAAGGATTCAAAATTCAAAATCTTTCTATTGGCCAACCAAAAGGATGAAGAATAAATCCTCGATATGGCCAGCAAAGAAAATTCAATGTTGTTGCAAAGCCATAAGTGATCGGTATTGATCGCAGTCAATGGCACATTTTTAAAGATCATTCTTGGAAAATAAAGCAGTCAAAATATCCTGGGTAATACAGAAAAATCCATTTCCATATCTCCTCAATCGCCTAAGCTGCAATTAAATATCTGCAAAAGAGATCTCTCAATTGTCGTCAAGATGAAGACGAATTATGCGAGTTAGACCCTCGGGGCCAAAGAAGATTTGGATCATCTCCAAGATGACGGAGTTTGTGATGGATCTTTCCAGGAAAAGTCCAAAACAATGTCGAGATGAAGGCAAATGCGATGAACCTCCTAACAAACCCTAAAAGAATTTTAATTTCTGCTATCATCAAGAGATTTCCAGCCAAAGAGCCAATAACCATCAATATAATCCCTCAGAGAAAAGAAGGATCGGAACATCTCTGAGATGAAGGAGTTTGTGATGTACCCTTCTAAAAAAAAAGAGAGAGAGAGAAAAGTCAGGACATTTCCAAAATGAAGGATGATGTAATCCCCAAAAACCCAAAAGAACTCTAATTCTGTCGAAAAAAAAAGAAAGTGGGCAAAAAGAACATCATGAGAAAAGAATCCCAGGATATCAGACTGCCGAATCTGCCAAAGAATCCTCTTTAAATTTTATGAAATTCTATTATCAATATTTTTTCATCAATTGCTTTCATAATATCAAGAATACTCGCTTTTCTGCTCATATCAAGGAAATTGATAGCTTCCTTGAAAGAAAGCCAATCGCAAGCAATTTGAATTCAAATCTAGATTCTACATAGTTAAGCCCGGTCGGAGGTAATACTTCAGGTAGAAAAGAGAGAATATTTTCAAAACAATGTGCACCATTTTCAATTATTTTGAATCAACAATAATTTTCAATATTTTGACAATATTTTCTAGCTATCCTGGCGTGAAGCGAGAGCTTGAGGCTCATCTTTGGTGCATCTTGGCATCAATTGTTATCCCTTTTAGGACTTGATAACGGGAGTTTTCAAGATTCCTTCCCTTCTTTGATATAATCTGAGTGTCTGGGCTCTCAGATTCGCACACTTCTCTGTGTCCCCACTGTCCAACCATAGACAACCCAATTTCGGCTTGAGGTTAAGCCACAAATCATTTTCTCGCAAAAGGTCATCAATTTCAAAAGTTATTTAGTCTCATCAATGAGGCACCCAAAATCAAACCCCTTTTCAACCTTTAGGGACCCCAATTTCATCCTTATGCAAAACCCCTATCGGATTCATTGTGCGGAAATCCGAAGGTTCCATCACGGTCTCTTTTTTCGAGGATTCTGTTCATTTCTGCCTAATCAGGTTAAGGGAACAACCTGAGCCTCCTTTGATGAGGTATTTCATTTTTATGCCCAATCAGGTTAAGGGTACAAACCTGAGCCTCATTTGATAAGGTATTTCATTTTCATGCCCGATCAAGTTAAGGGTACAAACCTTTCTGTTTCATAATTTGTTTGTTTTCCTCCTGTTTACATTCAATACCTCTATGCAATCTGCTTGAGTTTCATTTCCCTTTTTTTTATTTTATCATTATTACCTTTTTTTTATTGATTCATGATTTTTTGTTTTCTCCTCTGAATATGGGTTTTCCGATCGTAAGATGTACTCCTCCTTTAATGACAGATTATCTGATTTCACATTAGTTATCACTGTTATCTTCAACCATCTTCTTGATTCAGTCCTAATATTTCTTTTCTTTTTTTTACTTTCCTCCATCGCATTGTTCTCTAAATACAAGAAAAAAAACCTTAACTGATGGGTATTGATCCCTTAATTTAGGCTGAACCCTCGTGAAGATTAGTTCACGGTAAGCTGACGAAGGGGAGTCTGGAAAGATATTTTCCACCCATTGACGCAACGTCCATTCTGGTGTCGTCAATTTTTATGCCTTTTTTTTTGAAAGACGATCTGTCCTGATTCGTAATCACGTTCTGTGTTCAAGATTTTTATGATTACACTAACCCCTATTTCTTTTTTTTCTCTTTTGGCTGATTTTAATCTAAGGCATATGAATCGTTGCAGCAGGGGTTCATGTTTCATCGTGACATAAAATCTATGCTCACGTTTTAATGTTTTGTACAGTTGCTCTTCTTAAAGATTATTACAATCTGACTTCATTATGGGATAAGCTCCAAATCATCCCCAACATCTGATTCTATCCCCATCTTTTCTTCTACTGCATACCTTCCAATATTAAGATATTTTTGATAAGGATAGATGTCATGTTTGATGTATACCAGTTTTACCAGAGGAAATCAATGATATATCGGACTGGATTTTTATTGTAAGATATAGTGTTTCTAACGTATGTAAAGAGGATGAAATCCCATTGTTATTGCATATATTCCATCTAATTATCTGTTATAGCATATCTCCCATCACCTGTAGAAAGATGTCCTGCTGAAGTCTCAATCAAGAAGGCAACCTGTCAGTATTACTCATATAATTTGAGAGTGAATCGGGGATACCAAATCCCTGTATGATCAATTCATAGCAGAGGTCATCTGTATGGCCTGATTCAGAAGAAGTCGATCATTATCGTGAATGAAGTTGGGATGTCAGCAGGGTAACCATCTTTTGTTAGTAGCATGAACACTCAGAGGCGCATTTAACTCCGCTTGATGCAATGTTTTCATAGATACAACAGGAATCAGTCCAGCAAGCAAAATAGTGATATGTTTACTCCTCGAAAACATTAGCCAACAAACTACATGATCCGCGCCTACAGAGAGGATCATCTCCAATTCAGTCGTTGATAAGCTCGGCTCCCTGCGATAATTAGTAAATTCTCTTTTCTCCACAGCATCTGCTGAGAAGCAAGACCTGAATGTGGCAGCCCTGGTAAGAATCCTTCCTGGGGACAATAGGAAAGACAACTGAGATCTAAATTTTGGGCCACTCCTCCAACTACCATCCTTTCACCAATACACTTGCTTGTGCCACTTAGTTCTTCATTTAAGTATGTTTATAACTCCTCTATTGCATCCCATGTACATTTTTTTTAGTTTCCTTACCTCTACTTGAGTTTTTTTATTTATTATTTATTATTATTATTACTGTCTTTAGGAATCAGGTTTTATTGAATATGGTATAATCCTTTTTGTACTTAGATTTCAAACGGTCATCTTAACATTCTTCTTATTTTCATAATGCCTTTCCCATTAATTTTCTTCTGTATATTTGTATTTTTTTTTATGTGATCCTGCACACACAGTGGCTCGCCCAACATCCATTTATCCATGTTACTTCCTCTTAAACTATATAATGGCCATACTCCTCACCCTTCACAATATCCACTAGTTGTAACCTTTACAGCAATTACATTTTTTTTTCTTACTTATCTACAACCTCATTCATCCTCCCAAAACCTGATAATGTTGTCATAACACTGTTAACCTCCCCTTTTTATAGTAGTAGTCATTTGTCATAACCTTGCATATCATGCTCATACTTTCTTTATCAGATTCACCCATTGCCCCCTGACAAGTAATACCCTTACTACCAGCTTATCTCCTGTAGCTCATTTTTTTTTTAGGCACTATACACCAGCAGAACCCTTACCAGCTGTGACGTTCACAGTAATGCTCACAAGAATATCCGTAGCAAATTTGTTGTTTGCACAGCAGCCCCTCCTATATAGCCGCACTATTGCACATCACTGCTGCCAGTTGCATTCACTTTTCTACTGCACATTCATATCTTCCACTACATCACCATCTTTGCCATTTATTTATCTGCCACTTCATCTCATTTCATTACCCACTGCACTAAGCTGTCCTTATTTTAGCTATGTACATGACCTACATTTTCCATGCTTAGTTTAGATATAATATATGTTCTTTAACTAGCATAGGTGTTATTCCCAGCTAAATGCATTCTTTAGATACAAAAACCCTTTTCCTACTCCATATAGGCAATATAGGATATATTATGCACATTCACTCTAAACATCTATATACTCATACAGTATAACCATATGCATGCTGATTCCAATATGATGCTTCTTCTTACATGTTCACTTTTCTATTTGCCTTGTACTAACTTATATTTTCAGGAGATATATGAAAAAGGCTATCTTTCTTCTTCAATTAAGATTTCAATTTCCAGTTAATGATGTAACAAGTTAGACCTTAATGAAAAACTCTACATTTCCTGTTTAGATAGAATGAATGAGCATTGTAAATATCATGAATTTCTTGTTTTCATGCATTTTTGCCTTTATTTCTCAAATTCTCACAGATGGCAACACGAATGGCACGTGCACCATTTTGTAAGAGGTAATTAATCCTAAGTTGATGATTTACGTCAATGGCCATAGTCAGGATGTAAACAAGACTTAGTATTTTTATCTTTTATAAAAAAACACTGGATCCATACTGGATCCTTTTTCAAAAATCATCATATTTTCTTTAAATATTTTCCTCTTTTATCAGAATTTAATTTAAAATTAACTCAATATATATACCAATGGCCATAGTCAGAGTATATTGAGAGTTAATTTCATTCTAAGTTCTATAAAAGCACCAAAAATGTATTTTATTCTTCACTTGAATTTAGATATGATTATTATATAATACATTCAATGACCATAGTCAGGAGTGTACTATATCATTAATCTTATTTACATTCGTCTAAAGAATGAAATATGATTTTCGAATCCAATTTCAAAATTATTCAAACTCATTCATCATTTAGGATAGAATTGCATCATATTTTCAAAATTCTTTTTTTAAAAAACCCAAGTGATTTTTGAATATCTCTTCTTCAAATTCTTATTTCAATTCTATCTCATTTCTCAAATCCAAGCTTTGAAATCAAATTCAAAGTTTAAATCCAACTTGATTCATTTTTCTAAATTCCAAATTCAAGTTTTAAATTCAAAGTCCAATTTAACTTTGAAATTTATTCTCAAATCAACTTTGAAATTCCAAAGTCCAAAACTAGATCCTAATCTCAACTTGGATCCAGATTTTCCACTTATAAATCTCTACTTTTTGGATCTCAGACTTCATATCCAAATCCATCTTAGAATCCAGAATCCCACTCTATCTTGGATCTCAGTTTTAGATCCAAAACCCATTCTCGGATCCGGATTTCCAGATATAAACCTCCACTTTTTGGATCTCAGATTACAGATCCAAATTCCATTTAGGATCCAGAACCCAATTCTACTTTGGATCTCAGACTTCAGATCCAAATCTATTTTAGGATCCAGAAACCAATTCTACTTTGGATCTCAGATTACAGATCTAAATTCTATTTAGGATCCAGAACCCAATTCTACTTTGGATCTCAGACTTCAGATCCAAATCTATTTTAGGATCCAGAAACCAATTCTACTTTGGATCTCAGACTTCAGATCCAAATCCATTTTAGGATCCAGAAGCCAATTCCACTTTGGATCTCAGACTTCAGATCCAAATTCCATCTTTGATCTCAGACTTCAGATCCAAAATCCATTCTAGGATCCAGAATCCAATCTCATCTTGGATCTCAGATTTCAGATCCAAAATCCATTCTAGGATCCAGATCCCAATTCCATCTTAGATCTCAGATTTTTAGATCCAATTCTCATTTAGGCTCCTAAATCCAAACTTCAATCTCATCTCAGATTTCAAACTCTATTTAGAAACCAAACCTTTGATTCAAATTCCATTCTGAACTCCAAATTTTAAATCAATTTCTATCTCCTAATCTCGATTCCATTTTGAGTTTATCTTTCTTAATTTTATTTAGATTTCCCAAATCTCCTTCTGATTTCAAACCTCAAAACCAGAGTTCAATTCCATTTCAGACATTCGTCTCTATCCTAATTCAAAATTCTAAACTCAAAGTCCATTCATGACTTTGAGGTTTCCTTTCTTCTCCCTTTTTTTATTTCATCTTCATTCTTTTCAAATTCAAAGATTTATTCTTCCAAACTCTGATTATTTCAAAAAACTTAGAATTTCTCTGATCTATCTCAAGTTCTAAGTTAGATTCTATCAGTTAGAAAACATTTCTTCACTCCATTATCAAATTCATCTCAGAAACACTTGGAAAATTTCAAATCGTTTTCAAAAAGAGCATACATCTTTGCATTCGCACAAGCATGATTCTTTGTGCATTTAGACTTAGGATAAATTCTTAGATAATTTCTTAGCAAAGCAAAAGGCATAAATTCGACTCTTGGTTCTATTACCCCTGGTAAAGGTGCCAGGAACGGTCGAACCTCGTACCGACGAGCGGATCCCGTCTCCCAGTTTTCTCACAAATATTTCAAAAACGGAGGTGAGTTATTTTCTAAATATTTTCAAAATTAAGGTCAAGTGAGACCCCGCAAAAGAGTTCCTCTTCTCTTCTTTTCTTTTCTTTTCTCTTTTCTTTTCTGTCTCTTATTTTCTCCCTTCAAAAAGGAGGAAATAGAGGTCGGAAACGAAAAGAGAAAGAAGAGAGAGAATATTACAAGAGAGGAAAATTTTTGCGATGATCACAGTTTTGGCGACCGAGATGGGACTCGTCTCCGTCCGGTTGAATTTTTGCCTTTTTGCTTTGCTTTGATATTATCCAAGTCTTTATTCTTCGAATGTCAGCTTCATTTCCATGCAAACCTTAGGAGCCTAGACTCTGTCCCAAGCTTACATCATTGCATATAGGATCTAAGTATGGTTTGGTAGGACCATATTGAGGAGATTATTCCATGTTCACATTAGACTTAGGTCTGAAATACAACTCTCCTCAATTCTAGAGATTGAATGCAAAGCAATGTATGCAAGTGCGTGCTTCTCTTTATTTTTTTTTATCTATCTCTTTAGGACTTGCATTAGAGCCATCTGATTTCTGGAATGTTGAGCATATTTTTTAAAACCTCCCTACCTATATTGTTTCGGTCTTCACGTTGCTGGGCTGTCTCATTGAACCATAGTTCGGGAGAGAGCCTCACAACTAGACCACCTATTTGGGTTCGCGCCCCCCTACCACGTACCTAAGGGCCATAGTCCGAGGTATATCGGTAGGTGCTCAAGGATGTTGGGAAGCCATTACCTTAGAACCGGAGGAATATTTCTATGCGACGTACTTCAAGCTTCGACTTGAGTATATCGGCGTATCTTGATTGAAATCAGATGATCTGAACCTTAGAGTTAGGTTTAAGGTCCTATGAGCCATTTCAAATTATTGCATTTTAGAGTCAGCTTCTAGGGAGTGCTATTTTATGCATCATTGCTTGTATAAATTGATTCTTTTGTAGATATTATCTTAAAAATTTCTTATTTTTCAAAACCCTGGATATGTATTTCATAAAAATTCTTTTATTTTCTCAAAATTCAGGATTGTATATTTCTCATTTCTTTATTCTTTCATTTCTTAAAAACCTGGACATGTCTTTTCAATCTTCCTATCTTTCAAAAAGTCCAGGCATATTTCTTTCTTTTTCTTCTGATTTATTTTAAACCTTTTGATCCTGCCTGCAATTTTTCAAAATAGTCAAGGTCTTGTCATTTATCTTCAAGATACTCTTCTTCATACATTCTACCTTCTCCATATAAAATCCTTTTTTATCAAGAGATCTTTTAAAAATTCTCTTTCATTATCCCTCTTCCTTTAAAAAAAAAAAATTCTTTGTCCTAAACCCTTTATTTATTTCTTCAGAAAACGTCAACATTTCATCATGGTTCAAACAAGAGCGGGAAGAAGGGCAGCTCAGCGGCACAATGACAGCGAAGTGGAAGAAATAAACTCTTCCAGATTGTCCCGAAAACATAATTCAGAGAAAGATGATGTTGACCCGGCAATGTATAAGATCTTTCAAAAGATGATGGCAAAAATGATGTCTGAGCAAGCTGGGGCAAGTTTAAAGAAGACATCCTCTAAAAGCAAGACCAAGAGAAAGCCAGTAAAGAAGCATGTCAAAATTAACAAGAAGAGGGTCCAGCAGGACAACACATCTGAGGGCACAGAATCAGCAGAAGAGGATTCCGAGGAAGAACAGTTTGTGTTCATCCCAAAACATCTGCGACAGCCCAAGAAAGTGGCAAGAAGAACCTGAATCAGTCAACAAACCTAAAGATGGAGTCCCGACAGAAGATTCAGTTCAAGTATTGACTAAGATGGTCAAAGATCTGCAGATTCGAGATAAGGGAAAGAGGGTATATACCAGACAAGACTTCTACCTTGGTTTAGATGGGGACAACAGCTTGGAAGATCTCCCCCGAAAATTTATTAAGTTCGATGGGTCCGGCAACCCAAAGGCCCATCTCGCAATGTTCTTCGCTGAATGTGCCAGGTTCAGTGAAGACAATCGGTCCCTCTTCTTGTGCTTTCCTCGCAGTTTGGAGGGCGTAGCAGCTAAGTGGTATGTGGAGCACATCAACCCTGTCGAGCTGCGAGATTTCGATAAAGTTGTCAACCTGTTTGTAGAGAGATTCATGTTCAATACTGAGGCACCACCAACCCTCAATCACTTATGCAATTTGAGGCAGGATGACAAGAAAAAGGCCATAGATTTCATCCGTAGGTGGAGAGATGCCTGCAACAAGATGAGAACCCCCATTTCAGAGGAGCATGCGCTCCAACTCATCCTCAATAACTTCTCTCAACCCCTGAAAAGCCTCATTTTCCCCATACCCTTCCAAGTCATTTATTGAGTTGACTGAGCGAGCTGAATGGCTCGAGATGGGAATAGATAACGGAGTCTATGACGGTACCACTCTGCAAGGGGCAATCAAGATGCAAAGAAGAAAGCCCATTTCACTCTTTCCGCTGGTCCCTTATCCGACAACAAGGGTAACAAGGATGATCATGTCAGCAATTCAGAAGGATTCAGAGGTCAAAAAGGAAGGTCTTTCAACAACAATAAGCCTTTCCAACCTAATTCTCAGCAGCGAGAAAAGAATCAGGAAAAACCAAAGCGCAAGGATTGGGGTCCTGACTGCGAATTCACCCCTTTGGAGCAGACACTCGATGAGGTTCTGGAATATATGCTCACAAAGAATATGATTCGTCTGCCAAAAGCTGTCGATCCTTCAATAGTCTTGGGCAGCTTCAAGGAACAATTTTGCAAGTATCATCGAGCAGTGGGGCACGACACAGAACACTGCTTCGTTCTGAAAAATATCGTCCAGGACTGCATCGATAAACACCTTCTGATAGAAGAGAAAACTAAAGAGCAGCCCGCCGTCCTGGCATAGCCTTTTCCAGATCATTCAAAAAACTGACAATGCTGGAGTCTTTCTCTTCCATTTTCTTTACCAACCATCCTGTAAGGGCAAGTCAGCCCGATTCTTTTGCGACCTTTTGGTCAAAGATACTTGTAAATATTTCAGTCTTTTCTATCAGTTTTGCTTATAAATGAAATGTCAAATTCCTTCCTATCTTTAAGGTTCAATTCTTATTTCTTTTCGCAATATTGGGGCATCTTTTATTATTTAAATTTTCATTTATACTTCAAAATATTCTTTTGCCATCAGATTCCTATTCTTTTCAAAAACGCAGGACAATCCTCACATCATTCATAAGAGAAATGATATTACCTATGAGGGTCTTTCAAAAATCATGAAAGTTTTTTATATTTTAGTCTGACTTTTTTGAAGATCAACCCTTGTGTTGATCATATTTTCCAAAATTTGGTTTCGAACCATTACAATCAAAGATCAACCCTCGTGTTGATCATATTTTTCTAAAAATTGATTTTCAAACCGTTGCATTCAAAGATCAACCCTTGTGTCAATCATATTTTCTAAAAACTGGTTTTGAATCATTGCATTCAAAAGATCAACCCTTGTGTTGATCATATTTTCTAAAAAATTGGTTTTGAATCATTGCATTCAAAGATCAACCCTTGTGTTGGTCATATTTTCTAAAAATTGGTTTTGAATCATTGCATTCAAAGATCAACCCTTGTGTTGATCATATTTTCTAAAAAATTGATTTCGAATCATTATATTCAAAGATCAACCCTCGCATTGATCATATTTTTTAAAAATTGATTTCGAATCATTGCATTCAAGGATCAACCCTCGTGTTGATCATATTTTCTAAAAATTGATTTTGAATCATTGCATTTAAATATCAACCCTCATGTTGATCATATTTTATAAAAAAATTGGTTCTTAAATCATTGCTTCAAAAAAATTAACCCTCATAATGATCTCTCGTGAATGATCCCCTTTCAAAGATCAGCTCTCGCGGATAATCTTTCTTTCCAAAAAACATTTTCTCATATTCTTCTCTCATTTTGAAGATCCCACATGCAGGCAGGATCAAACTCTTTTTCTCAATTTTTATCAACTTTTTGTTTATCAATCTTTATCAGTTTTATCATCTTTTATTCATTTTAATTGATTGTTCATCCATTTTATTAATTCTTCTTGTCAATTCTTATTTCAAAAATTCCCTTTCAGGTTAAGGGATAAACCTGATGCCTCTTTCCCATGAGGTATTTCTTTTTCCTTCTTCTTTTCCCCCTCTTTAGGTTAAGGGGTAAACCTGAAACCTCATCTTACGAGGTCCTTCTTGCTTTAGGATAAGGGATAGTCCTGAATGTCTTTCTTTCATCTTTTTAAAGCTTCATTAATCTCTGCCAAATCTCTTCTTTATTAAATTTTCAAGATTTGCTGATTCTTTTGATTCTTTATCAAACCTTTTATCAATTCTTGCCAAAATTTTATTTCTTTCCCATTCAGGATAAGGGATAAATCCTGAGACCACTCATAGAAGCAACAATGCTACCTGTGAGAATTCTTTTACAAAATTGATTTTCATAAATTTCCTTGATTCTTCTCTTTAGTCAAATCTTCCATAAATTTCCATCTTTTCTCGCTAGTTCTTCACAAATCTTATTTCTTCCCCAGTCAAGATAAGGAGGCAATACTGAAAACTGGACCATATACAGCTAACTATGATGGTCTATTTCAATCCACAAGTCGAATCCTTTCTCCTTAAAATAAGATCTTTAGGTTAAAATTCCTATAGAATCAAAAGCCCGTAGGTTGAACCCCTGTCAAACCAATATGGCTCACAGGTTAAATCCCTCTTGAACCAAAATTCCTCCTCAAACCAGTCGATCTTTAGGCTGAACTCCTACTGATCAGCGAGCTTTAGGTTGAAGTCCTACTGATTCGCAGTCCTTAGGTTGAAATCCTTTAGGACCATTTCTTTCGATCTTTAGGCTGAACCCCTACTGATCAGCGAACTTTAGGTTGAAATCCTATTGATTCGCAGTTCTTAGGTTGAAATCCTTTAGGACCATTTCTTTCGATCTTTAGGTTGAACCCTACTGATCAGCGAACTTTAGGTTAAAATCCTACTGATTCGCAGTCCTTAGGTTGAAATCCTTTAGGACCATTCCTTCCATCGATCTTTAGGCTGAACTCCTACTGATCAGTGAGCTTTAGGCTGAACTCCTACAAATTCGCAGTCCTTAGGTTGAAATCCTTTAGAACCATTTCTTTCGATCTTTAGGTTGAACCCCTACTGATCAGCGAGCTTTAGGTTGAAGTCCTACTGATTCGCAGTCCTTAGGTTGAAATCCTTTAGGACCATTTCTTTCGATCTTTAGGCTGAACCCCTACTCATCAGGGAGCTTTAGGTTGAAGTCCTACTGATTCGCAGTCCTTAGGTTGAAATCCTTTAGGACCATTTCTTTCGATCTTTAGGATGAACCCCTACTGATCAGCGAGCCTTAGGTTGAAGTCCTACTGATTCGCAGTCCTTAGGTTGAAATCCTTTAGGACCATTTCTTTCGATCTTTAGGCTGAACTCCTACTGATCAGCGATCTTTAGGTTGAAGTCTTACTGATTCGCAGTCCTTAGGTTGAAATCCTTTAGGACCATTTCTTTCGATCTTTAGGCTGAACTCCTACTGATCAGCGATCTTTAGGTTGAAATCCTACTGATTCACAGTCCTTAGGTTGAAATCCTTTAGGACCATTTCTTTCGATCTTTAGGCTGAACCCCTACTGATCAGCAAGCTTTAGGTTGAAATCCTACTGATTCGTAGTCCTTAGGTTGAAATCTTTTAAGACCTTTCCTTCCTTCGATCTTTAGGCTGAACTCCTACTGATCAGCGATCTTTAGGTTGAAATCCTACTGATTCGCAGTCCTTAGGTTGAAATCCTTTAGGACCATTTCTTTCGATCTTTAGGCTGAACCCCTACTGATCAGCGAGCTTTAGGTTGAAGTCCTACTGATTCGCAGTCCTTAGATTGAAATCCTTTAGGACCTTTCCTTCTTTCGATCTTTAGGTTGAACCCCTACTGATCAGCGAGCTTTAGGTTGAAGTTCTACTGATTCGCAGTCCTTATATTGAAATCCTTTAGGACCTTTTCTTCCGATCTTTAGGCTGAACTCCTACTGATCAACGAACTTTAGGTTGAAATCCCACTGGTTCGCAATCCTTAGGTTGAACCCCTACTGATCCGCGATCTTTAGGTTGAGCTCTTACTAATTCGCAGTTCTCATTTTGAAGCCCCTTCAGACCATTCATAAGTCAATCTGTAGGCTGAATTCCTACTAATCTATATTCTTTTCACGGTTCTTAGGTTGAATTCCTATCAAACCACATTCATCTTTCAAAAAGTAAACATGTAGGTTGAAAACCTACTGATCTATATTCTTTGGCGGTTCTTAGGTCGAATTCCTACTGAACCAAAATTCATTTTTCTCCAAAATTTCAGTCTGTAGGTTGAATTCCTGCCGATCTATATTCTTTTGGGTTCTTAGGTTGAACTCCTATTAAACTAAAATTCATTTTTCCAAATTTTAATCTGTAGGTTGAATTCCTACTAATCCATATTCTTTTTACGGTTCTTAGGATGAATTCCTGTCGAACCACATTCATTCTTCAAAAAGTAAATCGGTAGTTTGAATTCCTACTAATCCATATTCTTTTTGCAGTTCTTAGGTTGAATTCCTATTGAACTAAATTTATTTTTTGTAGGCTGAATTCCTACTCATCTATATTCTTTTGTTAAATTCATATTAAACCAAAATTCATTTGTTAAAAAAAAATCCAATTTGTAGGTTGAATTCCCACTGATCCATATTTCTTTTGCGGTTCTTAGGTTGAAATCCTATTGAACCAAATTTATTCTTCTAAAAATTCAGTCTATATATAAATTCTTACTAGTCAAAAATTCTTTTACAAATTCTTAGGTTGAATTCCTATTAAATTAACTTCATTTTTTCAAAAATTCAATTTGTAGGATGAATCCCTACGGATCCAATATTCTTTACGGCTTTTAGGTTGAGTCCCTGTTGAGCCAATGTTGTGTGATAAAACCTAATATTTTCATGTTATTTCTTCCAAAATTTCAGCTAAAGGATGTATCAAAATCCATATTGAGTGATTATTTCACAAAGAATTCTCAAAAACTTTGCCAATTCGCTAAAAATACTTGTTGATTCCAATAAATCTTACTACACAAGAGAATTACCTCAGATTATCTCTAGTATTTCTTTCCAAAAGGGTAAAACTTTTTGCGAAAAAGAGGTAAAATTCAAATCTTTTCCTGTTGATCAACCAAAAGGATGTAAGAAATGTCCTTGATATGATCAATGAAAGAAATCTTCAATGACGTTGAAAAGCCAGAAGCGAATTGATATTGATCTTGGCTATGGTGCATATTTAAAAATGATTTTCTGGCAATCAGGCAGTGGAAATATCTTGAGCTATAAAAAGAATCCACTCAACCCATATCTTCTCATTCATTTAAAGTTGTAATCAAATATCCGTAAAATGGATCTCTCAACTGTCATCAAGATGAAGACGAATATGCGAGCTAGACCCTCGGGGCCAAAGAAGATTTGGATCATCTACCAAGATAAAGGAGTTTGTGAAGAATCCTTACAGGGAAAGTTCAGATCACCGTCGAGATAAAGGCGAGTGCGATGAACCTACCGACAAACCCTAAAAGATATTTGATTTCCACTATCATTTAAAGACCTTTTGAGCCAATGTCATCAATAGAATCGCTGAGAAAAAAAAAAGAAGGATCGGAACATCTCCAAGATGAAGCAGTTTGTGACGTACCCTTCCCCGGAAAAGAGAGAAAAGTCAGGAACATCCAAATGAAGGATGATGAGAAAAAGGCCCGAGAAAAGTGCAATGACTCAAAAAGAGTGCAAGAGGATCATCATGGGAAAACACCCAGATATCAAACTGCCAAAGTTGCCAGAAGTCATCTCTTCTCATGCAAAATTCCTTTATCAATATCTTTTCACTACTTGTTTTTATGAAATTGAGAATATTTCTTCTACTTCTCATATCAGGGAAATAGATAACTTCCTTGAAGAAAATCATCAACGCTAAAATTTTGAATTTGACTCTTAGAACCGAGGAGTTAACCTCATTGGAGAAAATACTCTAGGTAAAAGAGGGAATATCTTTGCACATACGTGCTCATTTCCAAACATTTGAATCAACTACAATTTTATCTTATTGGCAAAATTTTCTAGCTATTCCAAGAATGAAATAAACATTCAATATCCATTTTGATGCAACCTAGCGTTGTTTGTATCTTCCAAAAGAGTTTGCCTCCTTCATAAGAAGTATCTCTTCCTGTCCCATCACAGTTTCTTCAGTCAAGGATTCCGTATGGTGTTCCCACTCAGGTTAAGGGTCAAAACCTGAATTTTCTGTGAGAGGTCATTGATTTCAAAAAGCTATTTCAGTTTCAGCAATGAGACGCCCCATTTCTTCCTCTTTTCAAAGCTTTAGGGAACCCTATATTTTCCTTCTCTCGTAAAACCCCTTTCGGATTTGTTCGTCCAAGTTCCGAAGGTCCCATTATGGTTTCTCCATTTGAGAAATCCGTATGGTAGATTTCCTATTCAGACTAAGAGTTAACCCGGAACCTCGCTTCACGAGGTATCTTCCTTTCAGGTTTGGGTTAAATCTGAGTCTCTTTTCAACGAGATTCCTCGTTCTAACGAGATATTTTCCTCCAGTCCCATTATAGTTCTTCCCATTGAGGAATTCATGCTTCATATATCCATCCAGGATAGGATCCTATTTGAGCTTCATTTCACGAGTCATTTTCCAAAAATGTCCCATCAAAAGTCTTCGCATAATCCTTTCCTCATTCAGTTCATTTTGATATATCTTCGTCCCATCCAGGTTAAGGGCTAAACCTGAAGCATTCCAAAAAGAGTATCTCGTCTCACCCATGAGATCTGATTAAAATTCTGATTTTCCACCATTTCGAGATTTTCATCCAAAGTCCCATCACGATTTCCTCATCTTTTACTCAATCATATCATCTTCGAGGATTTCGTCTCCCCAAAACCATTCAGGATAAGGTTCTAAGCCTGAGAAGCCATGTTTTCAAAATAATTCTTCCACACCCAGTTCAGATCTGCTGACTGGGGCATTTTCAAAATTTGGAGTGTTATCTTTGTCACTAAGCTCGGCTTTCAACCGGCTTAGTAGCAAAGAGGGGCATCTGTGAACACCCCAATTTTTTCAAAATCTTGTAAAAATGACCCTTTTGCCCTTAATTCCATCTTCTGAGAAAACCAAAGCGATTTCAAAGCTAAATTTCAGTCTTTCTTCAGATTTTTGGATTGAATTTCACATTGATATATTCAAATCCAACTCTGGGTCGGAACCCAGTGTTTTAAACCCAAAATCTGAGCCTCGTTGTCCGATTTCCAAAATAAATTACAAAAATACCAAAAGAAATGGTTCTAAATGGATCGGGCAATTCATCTGGCACTCTGTTGAATCCCCAATCTTATATTTCTCAGTTCGAGGCTGTAAAACCTCAAATATTTCCTAAAGATTCGGACATAAATCCACTTTTTGAAGAAATTTTTTCAAAAATCACCTTGAGTTCTCAGAAAAATTCCCTTTTGTAATTATTTTACAAAAACACAAAAAAAAAAGATAGTTTTAACCTTTGATTTCTCGTAAAACTTTAGGATTTTATTCTAAAACTGCAAAAAAATGGAAAAATAACATAAAAAACCAAAAAAATTGAGAAAAGCTACAAGAAAAATGAATGATTTTCAAGCTTTTGAAGCCATTTTGCCAAAAACCTCAGCTTAAACCACTTTTCAAAAATCTTCCTAAAAGAGGACCACCTTTTTGAAAAAAGAGAAAAGCTCTAACAGACTCCTCCCACGCTCCCCTCTTCTCCTCTCTCCATCGTCCGATCTGCAACAGCCTGGCTGCTCCTCCACCCTCAATCTTCAACAAACCTCTTCTCTCGAACCCTCTACTCTCCCTTTAAGAGAAGCACGCAGAGCTCCCAATGATTTCATCCGTCTTTCACCACTCCATCTTCCTTGAATCGAACATCCAATTACATTCCACCATCAGGCTCCTGTTTTCTTTCTTCGGATCCATCTTTTTCCGATATCGGCCATCTACATTCACGCATCCATTTTCTTTCTGAACATTCGATACAACAATTCAGTCTCACGCAATAAATCCCGAAGCTCCATTAATTTTCTTTATTTCCCCTTTGTCTTTCCTCTCATTTCCTTGGTGAAAAGAGTCCATTAGTCTGAAACTCCAGCAAATCTTCGAGTGGCGGACAATGATTTACAATCCATCATCATCGAGCATCGGTCTTTCTGCTGGAGCATCCATTAAACCCATCATCATCGGAGCTTCTCTGCAAATCCACAATCGCCATCCATCTACTCCCTGCAAGACAAAGGAAACCAGACACCCTGAAGCTACGACTACAGGTCTTTTCTGAAGGATCCCTTCCATTCCACTCCTCTCAAGCCATTTTTCATCAACTTTCATGCGACGATACCCTTTTGGTGCTTCCTCCTCAACCAGCAAAGGACCGATCGAATACTAGCAGGATTATCAGTAAGTGCGTATCTCTCATCTTTTCTGAATTTCAATTTCTTTCCTTTTTTTTTTCATTGTTTGTTTTTGTTTTGCATTTCCTTTCTTTCTTCTTTTCGTTACCTGAACCTCTTCCTTTCGGATTGTATTCCCGGTTCCCTCTATTATATATATATATATATATATATATATATATATATATATATATATATATATATATATATATATATATATATATTTTGCTTCTTTCTCTTTCGTTTTCCTTTATTTTACTTTGCTTCACCCATTAACGCATACCATGCAATTTTGATTTGCCTATAGCAAATCGGATTGCAGATAAGCAATAACAAGTGAAACAGAGGCGTTCCAACAAAAAATTTTCTCTCTCCTCTTCTTTCTGTTTCATAATTTGTTTGTTTTCCTCCTGTTTACATTCAATACCTCTATGCAATCTGCTTGAGTTTCATTTCCCTTTTTTTTTATTATTTTATCATTATTACCTTCTTTTTTATTGATTCATGATTTTTTGTCTTCTCCTCTGAATATGGGTTTTTCGATCGTAAGATGTACTCCTCCTTTAATGACAGATTATCTGATTTCACATTAGTTATCAATGTTATCTTCAACCATCTTCTTGATTCAGTCCTAATATTTCTTTTTCTTTTTTTTACTTTCCTCCATCGCATTGTTCTCTAAATACAAAAAAAAAACCTTAACTGATGGGTATTGATCCCTTAATTTAGGCTGAACCCTCGTGAAGATTAGTTCACGGTAAGCTGACGAAGGGGAGTCTGGAAAGATATTTTCCACCCATTGACGCAACGTCCATTCTGGTGTCGTCAATTTTTATGCCCTTTTTTTTTTGAAAGACGATCAGTCCTGATTCATAATCACGTTCTGTGTTCAAGATTTTTATGATTACACTAACCCCTGTTTCTTTTTTTTCTCTTTTGGCTGATTTTGATCTAAGGCATATGAATCGTTGCAGCAGGGGTTCATGTTTCATTGTGACATAAAATCTATGCTCACGTTTTAATGTTTTGTACAGTTGCTCTTCTTAAAGATTATTACAATCTGACTTCATTATGGGATAAGCTCCAAATCATCCCCAACATCTGATTCTATCCCCATCTTTTCTTCTACTGCATACCTTCCAATATTAAGATATTTTTTATAAGGATAGATGTCATGTTTGATGTATACCAGTTTTACCAGAGGAAATCAATGATATATCGGACTGGATTTTTATTGTAAGATATAGTGTTTCTAACGTCTGTAAAGAGGATGAAATCCCATTGTTATTGCATATATTCGATCTAATTATCTGTTATAGCATATCTCCCATCACCTGTAGAAAGATGTCCTGCTGAAGTCTCAATCAAGAAGGCAACCTGTCAGTATTACTCATATAATTTGAGAGTGAATCGGGGATACCAAATCCCTGTATGATCAATTCATAGCAGAGGTCATCTGTATGGCCTGATTCAGAAGAAGTCGATCATTATCGTGAATGAAGTTGGGATGTCAGCAGAGTAACCATCTTTTGTTAGTAGCATGAACACTCAGAGGCGCATTTAACTCCACTTGATGCAATGTTTTCATAGATACAACAGGAATCAGTCCACCAAGCAAAATAGCGATCTGTTTACTCCTCGGAAAGATTAGCCAACAAACTACATGATCTGCGCCTACAGAGAGGATCATCTCCAATTCAGTCGTTGATAAGCTCAGCTCCCTGCGATAATTAGTAAATTCTCTTTTCTCCATAGCATCTGCTGAGAAGCAAGACCTGGTAAGAATCCTTCCTGGGGACAATAGGAAAGATAACTAAGATCTAAATTTTGGGCCACTCCTCCAACTACCATCCTTTCATAAATACACTTGCCTGTGCCACTTAGTTCTTCATTTAAGTATGTTTATAACTCCTCTATTGCATCCCATGTACATTTTTTTTAGTTTCCTTACCTCTACTTGAGTTTTTTATTATTATTATTATTATTATTATTACTGTCTTTAGGAATCAGGTTTTATTGAATATGGTATAATCCTTTTTGTACTTAGATTTCAAACGGTCATCTTAACATTCTTCTTATTTTCATAATGCCTTTCCCATTAATTTTCTCCTGTATATCTGTATTTTTTTTTATGTGATCCTGCACACACAGTGGCTCGCCCAACATCCATTTATCCATGTTACTTCCTCTTAAACTATATAATGGCCATACTCCTCACCCTTCACAATATCCACTAGCTGTAACCTTTACAACAATTACATTTTCTTTTTCTTACTTATCTACAGCCTCATTCATCCTCCCAAAACCTGATAATGCTGTCATAACACTGTTAACCTCCCCTTTTTATAGTAGTAGTCATTTGTCATAACCTTGCATATCATGCTCATACTTTCTTTATCAGATTCACCCATTGCCCCCCGACAGGTAATACCCTTACTACCAGCTTATCTCCTGTAGCTCATTTATTTTTTTTAGGCACTATACACCAGCAGAACCCTTACCAGCTGTGATGTTCACAGTAATGCTCACAAGAATATCCGTAGCAAATTTGTTGTTTGCACAGCAGCCCCTCCTATATAGCCGCACTATTGCACATCACTGCTGCCAGTTGCATTCACTTTTCTACTGCACATTCATATCTTCCACTACATCACCATCTTTGCCATTTATTTATCTGCCACTTCATCTCAGTTCATTACCCACTGCACTAAGCTGTCCTTATTTTAGCTATGTACATGACCTATATTTTCCATGCTTAGTTTAGATATAATATCTGTTCTTTAACTAGCATAGGTGTTATTCCCAGCTAAATGCATTCTTTAGATACAAAAACCCTTTTCCTACTCCATATAGGCAATATAGGATATATTATGCACATTCACTCTAAACATCTATATACTCATTCAGTATAACCATATGCATGTTGATTCCAATATGATGCTTCTTCTTATATGTTCGCTTTTCTATTTGCCTTGTACTAACTTACATTTTGCAGGAGATATATGAAAAAGGTTATCTTTCTTCTTGAATTAAGATTTCAATTTCCAGTTAATGATGTAACAAGTTAGACCTTAATGAAAAACTCTACATTTCCTGTTTAGATAGAATGAATGAGCATTGTAAATATCATGAATTGCTTGTTTTCATGCATTTTTGTCTTTATTTCTCAAATTCTCACAGATGGCAACATGAATGGCACGTGCACCATTTTGTAACAGGTAATTAATCCTAAGTTGATGATTTACATCAATGACCATAGTCAGGATGTAAACAAGACTTAGTATTTTTATCTTTTATAAAATAACACTAGATCCATACTGGATCCTTTTTCAAAAATCATCATATTTTCTTTAAATATTTTCCTCTTTTATCAGAATTTAATTTAAAATTAACTCAATATATATACCAATGGCCATAGTCAGGGTATATTGAGAGTTAATTTCATTCTAAATTCTATAAAAGCACCAAAAATGTATTTTATTCTTCACTTGAATTTAGATATGATTATTATATAATACATTCAATGACCATAGTCAAAAGTGTACTATATCATTAATCTTATTTACATTCGTCTAAAGAATGAAATATGACTTTCGAATCCAATTTCAAAATTATTCAAACTCATTCATCATTTAGGATAGAATTGCATCATATTTTCAAAATTCTTTTTTTAAAAAACCCAAGTGATTTTTTAATATCTTTTCTTCAAATTCCTATTTCAATTCTATCTCATTTCTCAAATCCAAACTTTGAAATCAAATTCAAAGTTTAAATCCAACTTGATTCATTTTTCTAAATTCCAAATTCAAGTTTTAAATTCAAAGTCCAATTTGACTTTGAAATTTATTCTCAAATCAACTTTGAAATTCCAAAGTCCAAAGCTAGATCCTAATCTCAACTTGGATCCAGATTTTCCACTTATAAATCTCTACTTTTTGGATCTCAGACTTCAGATCCAAATCCATCTTAGAATCCAGAATCCCACTCTATCTTGGATCTCAGTTTTAGATCCAAAACCCATTCTCGGATCCGGATTTCTAGATATAAACCTCCACTTTTTGGATCTCAGATTACAGATCCAAATTCCATTTAGGATCCAAAACCCAATTCTAGTTTGGATTTCAGACTTCAGATCCAAATCTATTTTAGGATCTAGAAACCAATTCTACTTTGGATCTCAGATTACAGATCCAAATTCCATTTAGGATCCAGAACCCAATTCTACTTTGGATCTCAGACTTCATATCCAAATCTATTTTAGGATCCAGAAACCAATTCTACTTTGGATCTCAGACTTTAGATCCAAATCCATTTTAGGATCCAGAAGCCAATTCTACTTTGGATCTCAGACTTCAGATCCAAATTCCATCTTTGATCTCAGACTTCAGATCCAAAATCCATTCTAGGATCCAGAATCCAATCTCATCTTGGATCTCAGATTTCAGATCCAAAATCCATTCTAGGATCCAGATGCCAATTCCATCTTAGATCTCAGATTTTTAGATCCAATTCTCATTTAGGCTCCTAAATCCAAACTTCAATCTCATCTCAGATTTCAAACTCTATTTAGAAACCAAACCTTTGATTCAAATTCCATTCTGAACTCCAAATTTTAAATCAATTTCTATCTCCCAATCTCGATTCCATTTCGAGTTTATCTTTCTCAATTTTATTTAGATTTCCCAAATCTCCTTCTGATTTCAAACCTCAAAACCAGAGTTCAATTCCATTTCAGACATTCGTCTCTATCCTAATTCAAAATTCTAAACTCAAAGTCCATTCATGACTTTGAGGTTTCCTTTCTTCTCCCTTTTGTTATTTCATCTTCATTCTTTTCAAATTCAAAGATTTATTCTTCCAAACTCTGATTATTTCAAAAGACTTAGAATTTCTCTGATCTATCTCAAGTTCTAAGTTAGATTCTATCAGTTAGAAAACATTTCTTCACTCCATTATCAAATTCATCTCAGAAACACTTGAAAAATTTCAAATCGTTTTAAAAAAAAGCATACATCTTTGCATTCGCATAAGCATGATTCTTTGTGCATTTAGACTTAGGATAAATTCTTAGATAATTTCCTAGCAAAGCAAAAGGCATAAATTCGACCCTTGGTTCGATTACCCCTGGTAAAGGTGCCAGGAACGGTCGAACCTCGTACCGACGAGCGGATCCCGTCTCCCAGTTTTCCCGCAAATATTTCAAAAACGGAGGTGAGTTATTTTTTAAATATTTTCAAAATTAAGGTCAAGTGAGACCCCGCAAAAGAGTTCCTCTTCTCTTCTTTTCTTTTCTTTTCTTTTCTCTCTTCTTTTTTGTCTCTTATTTTCTCCATTAAAAAAGGAGGAAATAGAGGTCGGAAAGGAAA
Organism: Nuphar pumila; assembly: GCF_984573655.1. Lineage (NCBI taxonomy): Eukaryota > Viridiplantae > Streptophyta > Magnoliopsida > Nymphaeales > Nymphaeaceae > Nuphar > Nuphar pumila. The sequence continues at coordinate 83,719,222 of NC_143260.1, read as the reverse complement.
AGAGAAAGAAGAGAGAGAATATTACGAGAGAGGAAAAATTTTGCGATGATCACACTGGCTTATGCCAAATTCCTGAAGGAGCTATGTACGCAGAAGCGAAAATCTAGAGAGAGAGTTCCTAACAGGGTCCATCTGACTGAGCAGGTGAGTTCAGTACGTCAGCATCATACACCACCAAAGCTCAAGGATCCTGGACCCCTATCATTGCTTGTACTATAGGGAACATCCAGATAGAACGCGCCTTGCTCGATCTTGGAGCAAGCATGAACATTCTGCCCGGATATTTCTTTGATTCTTTCGGGCTAGGAGAGATGAGATCGACTCCTATTACACTTCAGCTAGCAGTTCATTCTGTCAAGGTACCGAGAGGTGTCTTGGAGGACGTACTAGTTAAAGTAGATGTTTTTTATTTCCCCATCGATTTCATTATCCTCGATATGGAAGGAGTACACAGCCAGCAGCAAACTCCGATCATTTTGGGCAGACCATTCTTGGCGACTGCCAATGCGTGCATCAACTGTAGGACTTAAGCCATGGATCTCTCATTCGGTAATAGGAAGGTCAAGCTGAATATTTTTAATGCCGCTATGGGACCAGCAGGAGACATGGACTGCTTCCATGTAGATATTGCACAGGAGTTAGTGGAAGAGCAGCCTGAGTTGTACATTACTGAGGATCTGTTAGATCTGTACCATATAGAGAAAGATAGTTGTACAGTTAGTGTAGATGTGTCTAGAGTGTCATCAGAGTTCCCACCTTGGAGAGCTATCATTGAGCCTCTTCCACCGCTTGCAGAGACTCCCGCCAAATCTTCGATCGAGTCACCTCCGAAACTCGAGCTAAAACCCCTACCGAATTCACTCAAGTATGCGTACCTCAGAGATGATAAGACTCTGCCTGTGATCATCTCGTCACTGCTCACTAAGGAGCAGGAGCAGAGATTGTTGACTATTCTACGAGAGCACAAGGCAGCGATTGGCTGGGGAGTTGCTGATCTGAAGGGGATTGATCCTTCGTTCTGCATGCATAGAATTCATTGCGATGAGGAAGTCAAGCCGGTGAGAGATATGCAGAGAAGGCTAAATCCCAATATGAAGGAAGTGGTGAAGAATGAGGTGGTGAAGTGGTTAGATGTCGGGATTATCTACCCTATTTCTGATAGCCAGTGGGTCAGTCCGATTCAGGTTGTTCCGAAGAAGTCAGGACTTACTGTTGTGGAGAACGAGAAGGGTGAGAGAATTCCGATGAGGACCACTACAGGATGGCGAGTCTGCATAGATTATAGGAAGCTGAACGTGGCAACTAGGAAAGATCATTTTCCGTTGCCGTTCATTGATCAGATATTAGAGAGACTCGCAGGAGAGAGCTACTATTGCTTTCTAGACGGGTATTCAGGATACAATCAGGTAGCTGTCTATCCTGACGACCAGGACAAGACGACATTTACATGTCCTTATGGCACCTTCGCGTTCAGACGTATGTTGTTCGGGCTCTGCAATGCCCCGACAACTTTTCAGAGGTGCATGCTTGCTATCTTCTCGGACATGATAGATGATGTTATGGAGGTTTTCATGGACGATTTTTCAGTGTATGGCTCTTCATTTGAAGATTGCCTCCAAAAACTTACTTGAGTACTGAGTAGGTGTGCGGAGACAAATCTTATCCTGAGTTGGGAAAAGAGCCACTTTATGGTCCAGGAGGGGATTGTACTTGGACACATTGTGTCCAAGCGAGGCATTGAGGTTGACAGAGCGAAGGTGGAATCCATTTCTCGTTTGACTCCACCCACCTCTGTGAGGCAGATTAGGTCATTTTTAGGGCATGCGGGTTTTTATAGGCGGTTCATAAAGGATTTCAGCAAAATCTCTCGACTGCTTTGTACTTTATTGGAGAAGGACAAGCCCTTTGATTTTAGCGAGGATTGCATAAACGCCTTTGAGATTCTCAAAGAGGCCTTGACTACTGCGCCCATTCTGAGACCTTCGGATTGGACTATCCCGTTTGAGATTATGTGCGATGCATCTGACTATGCTATGGGGGCTATATTAGGACAACAGATTGATAGGAAGCCCTATGTGATTTACTAGGCAAATAGAACTCTGTCTGATGCTCAGATGAATTATACTACGACAGAGAAGGAGCTATTTGCTGTAGTATTCGCATTGGACAAGTTTAGGTCCTATTTGCTCGGTTCGAAGGTGGTTGTCTATTCTGACCATGCTGCATTGAAATATCTGTTGAATAAGAAAGACACCAAACCGAGACTCATTCGTTGGGTTCTGCTACTACAGAAGTTTGATCTTGAGATTCGAGATAAGAAGGGAAGTGAGAATGTAGTAGCAGACCATCTTTCTAGACTGATCGTGGAGACCACACAAGATCAGAGGCCGATCAGTGATTCTTTCCCCGACGAACAGATCATGTCAGTCAGGACATCGCAGTTACCTTGGTTTGCGGATATTGTGAACTATCTGGTTTCGAGACAGATACCTGAGCATTGGAATAAGAATGAGCGCGAGAGATTCCTATCTCAGGTGAGGCACTATTATTGGGATGAACCAGAATTGTTCAGATATTGTGCAGACCAGATCATTAGGAGATGTGTTCCGGAGGAGGAGTATGAGTCCATTTTGAGTTTTTCCCATTCCTTAGCCTGTGGAGGGCATTTTAGCAGTAGGAAGACGGCTGCAAAGGTTTTGCAGTCCGGATTTTATTGGCCCACACTCCACAGGGATGCACATGAGTTTTGTAGGCGTTGCATTAGATGTCAGCAAATTGGGAACATGTCCAAGAGGGACATGATGCCCTTGTTTTCGATTTTGATTGTTGAGATTTTTGATGTTTGGGGCATTGATTTTATGGGACCATTTCTGCCTTCATTCAGAAATTTATACATTCTTGTGGCAGTTGATTATATGTCCAAGTGGGTCGAGGTTGTGGCAACCAAGACCAATGATCATAGAGTGGTGCTTAAGTTCATTAAGCACAACATTTTCAGTCGTTTTGGTGTACCACGTGCGATGATTAGCGATGGTGGCAAGCATTTTAGGAATGTACAGATAGCTTCTCTGCTGAGAAGATATTCTGTCAATCATAGATTCACCATGCCGTATCATCCGCAGACTAGTGGACAGGTAGAGGTGTCGAATAGGGAGATTAAGCAGATTTTAGAGAAGATAGTTCGCCCGGACCACAAGGATTGGTCTCATCTCTTAGATGATGCTCTTTGGGCATTAAGGACTGCATTTAAGACTCCCATTGGCATGTCCCCGTATCGCCTTGTATTCGGGAAAGCATGCCATCTTCCTGTCGAGCTGGAGCATAGAGCGTTTTGGGCCATCAAGAAGTTGAATTTTGACCTCACTCAGGCTGGCAAAGCGAGAGCACTGCAGCTCTTAGAATTAGAGGAACTCAGGAATGATGCTTATGAGAACGCCAAGTTATACAAAGCTCGCACTAAAGCATTTCATGATAAGCACATTGTCAGAAAAGTGTTTGAGCCAGAGCAAAAAGTGTGGCTATACAATTCTCGTTTGCATTTATTCCCAGGGAAGTTGAGATCGAGATGGACAGGACCGTACATAGTGAAAGAAGTGTTTCCACATGGAGCAGTGACATTATTCGATCCTATGACTCAAGGTACATTCAAGGTTAATGGGCAAAGACTGAAGCCCTACATTTCAGATTCCTTGCAGAATGATGAGTGTGAGATAGTGCATCTCACGAAGGCATGAGGATTCGACCAGAGGGATGTATCATATGTACATTAGTTTGTTTTTCATTTCAGTATTTTTCTTTATTTCAGTTTTTTATTTCATATGTGCTGACATTTGTTTTTGGTTTATGCAGGTTGCATCTAACATTTAGTGTATCAGTTACCAAGTACAGGGCAGAGCTTTCAAAGAATTCATTAATCAGATGAAAAAGTCAAGTCAATTAAATTTCAGAAGCCCAACACAGATCAGGTTGTATCTATCCTTTCTCCCATATTTATTTTCCTGTCTTTTAGTGTGCATTTGCATTGCATTTTTATATATTTTGTATGCCACTAGGGACAGTGTCATTCAAGCATGAGGGGTGGTTTAGATACACACTAAAATTTTTTTTAGATGTCTGGTAGCTAAAATAGGCATTTGAGAACAAGTTGTAGCATATATGATTGTTTTTGGCATAATCTAACAGTTTAGAAATTTTTAAGCCCCATGTAATTTTTTTTTTCTGAACTGATTCAAATAGAGTAGTGATTTATGAGAAAATTCAAAGAAAAGATAGTATTTGATTGTTAGAAAATTTTGAATCACTTTAGTATAAGTATGCACAGTATGTTTTGAGAAAGAAATAAGCAATTGAAAGATGTTTTTGAAAAATGAGCTTTAAAGAATAAAGCTACGTTTAGTTGTTGATGTCTTCATGAATCCTAGTAGTGGAACTCAGACACAAGATGAAGTGTTTGGGTCTCTTGACGAAAAGGATAACGAAGGAGATCATCCTCTTGTCTAGTCGATATCTGTGGCCTTTGTAGTTCGAGCAATTAGAATCTGAAGGGTGTTTTACACCTGGTGCCCCAAAGCCAGCTGGTTTGGGAGCCACCGGTTCGAAAGCTTGTTACATGGACTGCCTAGAAAGCCTAAGAGATAGAGACATTGCACATGACAAGAGGAAGACTATACGTAAACTAATAGAATAGAAGGTCTAGTGACTTGAGCAATTAAGTCCGAGAGATACTCTGTATCTAGTGCCCTAAGGTCGTCTGGCCTGGGAGTCACTGACCCAAAGCTCGCTACACAGGTCATAAAAACTGGATATTCGAAATAGTGCTCATGTGAGAAGAATGCTTAAGAGAGAAAAATTGAAAAAGGATGAAAAAATTGAAAATCCAAAGAAAGAAAGAAAAAAGAATGTGCTGAATGAGAAAATTTTCATTGCTTAGTGTGAACACCCCAAATTTTTCAAAAATTTGTAAAAATGACCCTTTTGCCCCTAATCCCGTTTTCTGAGAAAATCAAAGCAATTTTAAAGCTAAATTTCAGTCATTCTTCAGATTTTCTGAATTCAATTCCATATTGGTATATGCGAAATTAATTTCGGATCCGAATCCAGTACTTTAAATCCATATTTCCTCCAAATCCGGATCCAAACCCATTTCTGAAGAAATTTTCTCAAAATTGCTTTTAAATTTATCAGAAAAACTCCTTTTTGTAGATATTTTATAAAAAACACAAAAAAAATAGTTTTAACCTTTGGTTTCTCGTAAAACTCTAAGATTTTATTCTAAAAATGCAAAAAATGGAAAAATAACATAAAAAACCAAAAAATTGGGAAAAACTACAAGAAAAATGAAGGATTTTTAAGCTTTTTAAAGCCATTTTGCCGAAAACCTCATTTTAAACCATTTTTTAAAAATTTCCTAAAAAGGGGACCTCCTTTATGAAAAAAAAAGAAAAATTCCAACGACCCCTTTGCAAAAATGTTTTTAGGGTTTTTTCTTTGAAAACCCATAAGAAGGCCAGGAGAAGTGGCTGCCGACTCTCTTCATCGCCCCTCTCTCTTTCTCTCTCCTCCATTACCAATCGAAACCATCTCTCTCTCCACCCTCGATCGCATGCCTTCCTCCTCCATCCATCTCTAACAGTCACAAACCCTAAACGAACCTCTCGAACCTTCTCTTCCTCCTTAAAAGGGCATGCACGAAGCCCCATTGGGCCCATCTGTTGCCACCCCTGCACCCCTCTCTTTCCTTCGACGATCTCCTTCACGATCCATCTTCAGCCTCTCCACCTTCTTCTCCTCCTTCTTATTCCCCTGGCTTTCCCCTGAGAGGCTGAAGGAACCCGACGAATCCCACAACAAAGCCACAGTAAGGATTGTTGTCATTTCCCTCTTTCTTTCTGTTTTACGAATTTCTGAATTACTTTCATTTTTTTTTATTATATTTTAGCAAGCCTCTTTGTAGCATTGACCTACGTATTGTAGAATTAGCTTACAAATGGCGAGATTAATAGGAATGTTCTCATTCTGACATATCGTTCATTTTTTTTCTCTTCTTTTCCTTTCCTTTCTCTTTTATTTTTGTTGTTTCAATCACGATTCCAATCTATAGTCAGTATTATGATTTTTGGTTTCCCTTCATTATTGCGATTTTCTGTTTGTATTTGATCTTTGATTCCATTTTCTGTAATCAGTTTATATTTCGATTTTCTATTTTTTGGTTCAATTTCTTTTGATCTTCTGTTTACATCTATTACCTACTTCCTGATGTTTCGTTTATCATTCATATGGCTCTACACCGCACCACCGATTGTCTGGTGATAGCATTTTGCTTCATACAGTATATGTAGCCGAGATGTTGAAGGCTCATGACAGAACGTCGATTGTCATCCTATCTCATGGCATTGTCTAATCTCACTCATTCATTGGGTTCCCTTTTACATGTTCATCGCACCATCCTCTGCTTCAGTTTTTATTATATAAGTTTTAATTTCAGCATCATTTCTCATCTTTTTAGTTGGGTTTGCTGTTTTGTTTTACTGAAAATTTTCTTTATTCGTTTATCTGCATCTTTTCCCCTTTGCAATATAACTATGTTTTGATTTCTGTAATCAATTGAAAAAAACACTGTCATATTCTAACCATCATGATCATAGTTTTCTATCTTTTAGATAAATGCTTGTTGTTTGAGCCTGATTGATTGCAGGAAACTCTGAACAATCAGTGAAATAAAATCTCGATCTCATCGATGTCGCCATCATTTTTTGGTGATAGATTATTCGAAATCCGGCTATTGTTTGAAATTTTAGTTGATGTTGCTGCTGTTTGTAAATATTTGAAGTCGATTTGCTGTTTCTGATCAACAATCAGAATAGTAAAAAAAAATTCTCTGAAGCTGTTATTGTTTTACGTTGGAGGATACCTGTTGTTTGAAATTCCATCGGATTTTGACCTGTGGTTTACTGTTTTCGGTGAATACTGATTCAATCAGATATCCGAATCTGAGAATCCCACGATGCTCTGATCATCAGATTTATATATTTTTGTTTTTAAGTTGTCGGATCATCGTGATCATCCAAATGCTGGGGTTTCCTGAATGAATCTCAGATTTTTCTAAGTTCTGATGGCCGACCGATGTCCCCTTTACTGCAAGTCTCGTTGTTTAAATTCGAGGAATGCTTGCAAATTGAGAATCTGGTGTGTGTTTGATTGACGCCTGCTGTCTAATCTCCGATGAATTGTGACTGAGCTGATTACTGCATTTTCCGGTGGATTGATTACCGCACCCTCCGGTGAGAGCTAAGTCCGAAATTGCTTGTACCTGATTTTCAGCAGTCGACTGATGCAATTTCCAGCAAGATTGGATGTTGGTAATTTGAGAGTCTAAAGCTCACTGCGACTTGGCAACAGGGCCAGATCTGGATGCTTGAAATTCATTATGATCTTCACTGCATTTTTTTTTTACTGTTATTAACTCTTGATTTTTTTTTTAGAATTGATGTTGTGGAATTTCACTGCAATTCTTACTGATTGCAACTGTCAAATTAATTGAGTTTCTCTATTGTATGCTAATTGCAATTTCTGCTATTTGTTTTGTAGAAGTTTTATTATAATTCTAACTGAAATGTATTGAGTCTCATTGGATTTTCACTAAGTTCTGATGAGTTTAGGAGGCTGATGATCTTCAAACCTGGTGGAAACTGAGGTAAACAGGATTCATTCAGGTTTGTGTTACCTATTGTGATGATGTTCTTACAGCTTCTAGGACTGCACATTAGTGGGTGATTTTTCCTTGTTGAAGAGATCATTTTGTATCAATATTTAATAGTAGCCTCTCCATCATCCACCAATAGCCTACCATTCCCCTGTACCTGGTAAGTTCTTTTGATCTTTCTGTTTTACATGTTCAACTTATATTTTAAGTCCCAATACATATTGGATGCTCGGTTTCTATCACAATGCTCTGTTTACTCCGAAATCAATCAAGAGATTGTTGAAAATTGTTGGGGTTTGCTGACATTCGTAATGAGATTCACTCAGACCCCTCCTATCTGGAAAGTCTCTTCATACAGATTTGAAATAACGAGATTCAGTGTTTTGATGCTCTAAAGAGCCTGTACAATGCTGAAAGAAGAGGAAGGAAACGGGTCTTGATCAAAATTTACTAAAAAAAAAAAGGAGTTGTAAGATGCACGATCTGTTAAGATTAAGCACAACAAAGATGTGGTGAAATTCAAAGTGTGATGTTCCAAGTATCAATACACATCCTCCTTCACCTACAGTGGCACCTCATGTGTGTTGTCTTCACAACTATACTATGACCATCCATCTGTAAAAACAAATTTAGTGTGCTGTGTGAAAAACATTTTAGCTGAAATCATTTCTACTTATTACACAGGGTGCAAAACCTTATAACTTAATATCTAGTGACTCAAAATCAGGTTGTTACATACTATGATCAGGGGTAAGCCATTTTTCTCATTTCATCTACTGTTGAAGGTTTGTATTTTGTGAGATATTCTTGTTGGAACTCTTCATATTAGTTAGTCTTTAGCAGGTACAACATTGCATTGGCATGTTCATTTTACATATAGATGTTAGTATTAATTACAATATACAACCCATGCACCTTCCCACTTTCTTATTATCCCCTGTGTGTATATTCTGCCCACTAGCATTACCACTGCCATCACTCATACCTATTACATCCATCCATTGTATATATTCCACAGTATATATTCTAGAATCTATAATTAGTTTAGGATGTGCATTCAATATCTATTATCACTACTAGCTTAGGACATCGTATATACATATTTGTATTCGTTTTAGCTTATTGTATCACTCCACCCTATATTTTCTCGTCATTTAAGTGGCTTATGCAGGTATACCTTTGCCATTAGTATTTAGGCATCATCGTGCACATTCTAGCTTCTTAATTTCTTCTTAGATTTTATATTCTACCTCACACTAACCTTGTTTTGCAGAAAATATATAGAGAAGTGCTACTTGTTGTTCTTAGGGTAAGATTTTGATTTCCATTAAAAAATATAATAATTAGATTATAATGAGAATTTACATTTCCAGCTTTAGATAGAATGAATGAACATTGTAAATATCATGAATTGCTTGTTTTCATGCATTTTTGGCCTTTATTTCTCAAATTCTCACAATGGTGAAACACGAATGGCACGTGCACCATTTCGTAAGAGGTAAATTAATCCTAAGTTAATGATTTACATCAACGGCCATAGTCGGGATGTAAACAAGACTTAGTATTTTTATCTTTTATGAAATAACACTGGATCCACACTGGATCCTTTTCAAAATTCATCATATTTTCTTTAAAATATTTTCCTCTTTTATCAGGGTTTGATTTAAAATTGATTCAATATATATACCAATGGCCATAGTCAGGGTATATTGAGAATTAACTTCATTTTAAATTCTATAAAAGCACCAAAAATGTATTTCATTCTTCACTTGAATTTAAAAGTGGTTATTATATAATATATTCAATGACCATAGTCAGGGATATATTATATCTTCAACCCCATTCTTAATTCACTTACAGAATGAAATAGCTTTTTAAAATTCCAAATTCAAAATCTTTAAATTCATTTCATCATTTAGGATAGAATTGCATCATATTTTCAAAAATTCCTTTTAAAACCCAAGTGATTGTGAATATCTCTTCTTCAAATGCCTATTTCAATTCTACCTCACTTTCAAAACTTTGAAATCAAATTCAAAGTTTAAAACTCAACTTGATTCATTTGATAAAATTCCAAATTCAAGTTCAAAGTCCAATTTTGACTTTGAAATACATTCTCAAAATCAATTTTGAGATTCCAAGAATCCAAAGTTAGATCCTAATCTCAACTTGGATCCAGATTTCCAAGTATGAATCTAACTTCACTTTGGATCTCAGACTTCAGATCCAAAATCCATTCTAGGATCCAGATCCCCATTCCACTTTGGATCTCAGATTCAGATCCAATTTCATTCTAGGATCCAGAACCCAATTCTACATTGGATCTCAAACTTCAGATCCAATTCTATTCTAGGATCCAAAACCCAATTCTACTTTGGATCTCAGATTTCAGATCCAAGTCCATTCTAGGATCCAGAACCCAATTCTACTTTGGATCTCAGACTTCAGATCCAATTCCATTCTAGGATCCAGAACCCAATTCCCCTTCGGATCTCAGATCTTAGATCCAATTCTATTTAAAAATCAGAATCCAATTTCATCTTGGATCCCAGAATTCAGATCCAATTCCCACTTCGGATTCTAAATCCAGAATTTGATTTTAAATCTCAACTCTAATTTAGAATCCATACTTTGGATTCAAATTCCATCTTAAATCCCAGATTTCAAATCAACTTCTATTCCCAATTCCAATTCTTAAAACCAATTCCATTTCATCCCAAAATTCAAATCCAATTCCCATTCTAAATCCAGAATTCAAATTCAAAAATCAACTCTATTTAGAATCCATACTTTGGATTCAAATTCCATTTTAAAAGTTCTAGATGATTCTCAATCTAGAATTCAATTCCAATTCATCTCTATTCGGATTCAAAGTCCATTTATGACTTTGAAATTTCCTTTCTTCTCCTTTCATTTCAACTTCAGAATCATTCCTTTCAAAATCAAAGATTTATTTTTCCAAGCCCTGATTATTCTAAAAACTTAGAACTTTAAATCTTAAGTTCTAAAGTTAGAAATCATTTTCTTCACTCTATTTTTATCAGCAACACTTGGAGATTTTCAAAATCAATTTTTCCAAAAAAGCATACATCTTTGCATTCGCACAAACATGATTCTTTGTGCATTTAGACTTAGAATAAATTCTTAGATAATTTCTTAGCAAAGCAAAATGCATAAATTCGACCCTTGGTTCGATTACCCCTGGTAAATGCGCCAGGAACGGTCGAACCTCGTACCGACGAGCGGATCTCGTCTCCCAGTTTTCCCGCAAATATTTCAAAACGGAGGTGAGTTATTTTCTTAAATATTTTCAAAATTAAGGTCAAGTGAGACCCCGCAAAAGAATTCCTCTTTTCTCTTCTTTTCTCTTTTCTCTTTCTTTCTGTCTTTCATTTTCTCTCTTCAAAAGGAGAAAATAGAGGTTGGAAAGGAAAAGAGAAGGAAGAGAGAGAATATTACGAGAGAAAAAATTTTGCGATGATCACACTTAGGAATATGTGTGTATTACTGTGCAGAAAATATACAAGTGAGGAAAAATGACTAAAACATGAGAGTACTTGACTTTCTGAGAAAAATCATAGATAACTACAAATTTAGAAAAGTGAAGGAAAAAGATTTTTACTGTGGTGGCATGAGATTTCTGAATGTGTTTTGAGAATGTCCATTACATGAAATATTTGTTCCAACTATTTTCTTAACTACCCTATATTTTTGAAAAGTCATTCCTGCATTTCATTGATGTTTGTGGGTAGCATCTCTGCAAACCCTCACGAGACCTTACTCGTCCACTGGTGTAAGCCAGGGGTTTAAAGGGCTTGTTGCATACGCTAAATGCAACCATGTTTCCTACGAAAGTGAGTTAGTTTTATACATTCATGTCTAGCATTTCTTGTTTTGTTGCATAGCATAGTTAGGGTTTGTTAAGGGACTAACAAACATTCAAGCATGGGGGTATTTGATGATGCATGAAATGCACATCATGTTAACAAGTTTTTCATGCATTTTGTAATGAGTTTAAGGTTTTAAACCCATGTTTAGATGCATTTTGATAGTAAGGGGTTGTGGTTCGAATTTCAGATAAATCGGAGTTAAAATGAGAGAGTTATGGCTATTTTAGTGTTCGGGCATGGATTTCGAGGTGGATCCGATCCATATCCGACCCAATTAGGCTATTTGGACCTTGAATCAACCTTTAGAAAGCCCAAAATCCAACCCACATGCATATCCATATCCATTTAAAAAAGTTTTGCAGAAAACCTCTCAGAAAGTGGCGCCTAGTAAAATATTTTTTTATAACCTTGTTTCTGAAATTCCAAAAAGTATAAATATACTTTTTAGAAGAGCCCTAGAGGTCTTTGGCATTGGAATTGATGCCCCCTATTGTGATTCTAGCTCCATCCCTCTTCTCCATCTTCCATTCCACTCCATTGGCCATTGAAGATCAAGTTCATGCTTGCAATCATAGCATTTTCTTATCTCCCTTTTCAATTCTTGTCGTTTCTTCTTCCTCCTTGCTGTGATTAATCATTATTTGCTGTGTTTTTGCAAGTGTAGCAGAGGTGGAGACTATCTATCTTGTGTGGAAGTGCGAAACACCCCAACAAGATGAGCTGGCCCTACCTCCATCCGGTTTTCTAAGCCCTCCGATCGCGAATCGGCACCCTTTCCATCTTCGGTGGATCTCCAACGTGTTGCAGTTGTAGAACCCCTGCTCGTGGTGATATTCCAGCATTCTCGAACAATCCGGAACATCAAGCTAAAGTCATTGTCCGCTCTCTTCTCCCCCACAATCGTCGGATCGCCCTGGAGGTAGATCTTCTTCTTCCTATTCTTCTAGTTAAAACCCAACGTGTGTGTATGTGTTTTGTTTAGTTTTTTTATTGTTGTGTGCTGTGTTTTATTGTTTCAGTCTTAGTATAGAACTCGTGCACAGACCATCACGGTAGATCTAGGTTGGTTTTTCTTTTGTTGTGTTAGAGTGTTCATTTTAATCGTTTTAGCCCCAAAACGTGGAAATCGGCTAGATCTTGCTCTAGTCGATTTTAGTCTTTGATGATTTTTAGTTTTTTGTAATATTTCAGCAGAAAAATATGTTTTAAAGATTAGTTTTGATCCAGGTTGTCGTTAGATTTGTGTTTGGGTCGTGTTTGAATCAAAATCCAAGAATCGACTAGATTCATCCTAGTCGATCTTGGTATTGCATCGTGTTTTGTGTGCTGCATACTTTTTTTCGTAGGTAATGTGTGTTAATTAGAATTTGTTTCAGTCATTCCCAGCATGGTTTGAGTAGACATTTTGAATTAGGATATTTTAAGTGTTGCGTGGTTCGTGTTTTAAGATTCATGTAACTAGTATTCAATCGGCTAGATTTAGTCTAGCCGATTTTAGTGTTTGTGTCCTTTTAGTATTTCCGTATCTCGTCAGCAATATTGTTTGTTCAAACTGTTATTGTGTTCAATTAAGTCCAGAAAAAATATATTGTTGTTCGTATTGGGTCGTTGGTCATAGATTAGGATGGTCAAGTCCGATTAATTGTTTAGTTAGTTCATGCCTTGTGTGATACATTTTTCGTTGTTTTAGTTTGTTTTTCTGTTTTTATTTTGCTGCAATTCTAGTAGGTCGTGCTCAGCAATTTTAATATTTACTTTGTCGAATAATTATGTTAGTTGTCGTTAGTGTCAATTTGGTGTATTGAAAAGCAAGAAAAAGATTGGATTTTGTTAGTTTATGTAAAATCGAGTCTTAGGATTTTGGTGTTTTCGGTAGTCTTCTTCCCCAAGGAGGGGCGTCAGCCATTAGAGCTCCATTAGAGCTCTAGGCTTATTTTGGTAGGAGTTATTTGCAATTAGGTAAGTCCATTATAATGTCTAGGTTCAATGCATTAGGCTTTAATGTCTTATACGTTTTTTGTTGAAGTCTATTTAGGTAAGTCTTGAATTAGGTGTAGCTCATTTAATTATTTTAGAAAGTTGTGTTTTCATTCAATCACTAACCTTTCATTACCCTAGGTAAACATTCATTTACTTAGATTAGAATAGTCTTAACTAGGGGTTGATGTTTTTTTAGAAGGAGGGCAAGTAAGTAATTGAAGTGTGGAAACGTTTTTGGAAAGATTGGATTTTTCAAAAATCGTGTGGAGCATTTAAAAGATTTAAATTTTGATTGTCTAGCCAAGGAGAAGGTCTAGTTATTCGTGTAGTTTTGGAAAGTTATTTTGAAATTCAATTAGATTGCCAAATCGGGTGTCCACGGTTTCAAGAAAGAAGTAATTGCTACTTAATTTTTTTGAAAGCCAAAACCGTGTGGCTCTCTAGGCTGGACGTTTCTACTTCCCAAAAAGGTGTTAATTGCAATTAAAGATATTCATCTATCTTGGGCTGGGCAGTTTCATTTTTGCAAGTTTCCAAGTTGGACTTTAAAGCCAATTAAGGAATTTACTCCTCTCAAGGCTGGATGATTTTTGCCTCTTCAATTTTCTAAATTAACTCTTAATTGCAATTAAGGAGGGTGTGATTTTCCCAAATCCGTGCCTAGTCATTAAAGGGCCCCTTTCTATAACCGTCCCTAGTGAGTTAGCATAAATTAGGATTAAATAAATTAGTTAATGGTGTTAACCTTAGGTTAGTAATTAGGTTATTATTTAGGAAGGTCTTAACTAGGGTTTAATACATTAGGCGTGTAAGGAAGGGATTCATTAGTGTTATTTATTATTTTTAATTAATTAGGTTTTAATTTTGATGTTTCTATTTTAGTTAGTCTAACCTAGGCAACCTAGTCAACTTAGGTGAGTCGTGTACCTAACCCAACTCGAGTCCTAGTCCTAACCAAAACTGAGTCAACCTAGTCTAAGTCAAACCTTAATTTGCCTTTCCTTAGTTCTCAATTATTTAGTTAACTTAGTTTTAATTAGTATTAGGTTTAGTGTAATTTAATTTAGTTTGTCATTTACTTGATCGAGTTACACTTTAGAAGTAAGTGTTTATTCAATGTGTGATTGTTTAATGAGTGTTTGATTTGAGTAGTTCATCTAGTTAGCTGTGTGTAGTATTCATTAATTGCATTCTTCATTTCATATAGTTAGGATTGCATTATTAGTTAAGATAGTTTCATTTGATGCATTAGTTAGATTAGCTTTAGTCGTGCATTGCATATATTAGTTGATTTTTCATGCATTTCGTATAATTGTATTCATTGGTTGAATAACTACTGTCATTTAGCAGCATTTAGGACTGTAATTTCATTTAGATTGCATTCATAGTGTGTAAAATAGACTTCTAAAGTGAATAGTGAATTGAACTCGAAACCCGATTTTTGCCCTGTTGCATACGTGTTATTTTATGTGCAAAATTTTCGATTTTTCTGAAAATTCTTTTTCTATTCACTTTATTGGTGTGTTAACTGACTTCAGATCAAATTTCAGCTCGATCTGAGTTGGTTTGGTCTGATTTTTAAGCGTTTTGCAAAAACTGCTTTTTCGGATTTGAAAATTTTGGGACCTGCGATATCCTGATTTTTCTCAGTTTTGAAACGCTTATATCTGGAGTTCTAGATATCATTTTTTAATTCTGTAAAAACTGTAAGATTTTTTAATCTGTTAGTTACAGAATAGAACAAATTTCGGGAAAATCGGACTTCATTTTCCTTATCAAACAGTAGTTTTTCGAAGAGCTGTCAGAAGTCTATTTTGCATTAGTTAGGGGCATATTGGTAATTTCATTCTTTTTGTCATTTTCGTACTGTTTCCAGTATTTTCTGCATTTTAGGTGCTGCATCTGCATCATACAGTATTGTTAGACTTAGGTTAATTAATTTTAGAGTTAGTTTGACATTTTATTTGATTATTTTATCGTAATTAGGATTTGTTGTAGTAATTTCTTGAAAATTAGGTTTAGTTTCATTTCTAGCTTGATTCATTAGAATTAGTTACTAACTCTTTATTTTCCTGTATTTTTAGGTTGAAAAGCATACTCATTTTCCAGGGTTTATTGTCCAAGTGCGAAGATTGGATAATTGGCGAAAAGATAGAAATACCCTTGGCATGCAACAGAAGACTTATTTGCTTTTCCATTTCATTTTAGTGTTAATTTGTAATTGTTATTAACATTGTGATTATAGATGGTTATTTGTGATTAATAAATTAAATTTTTGAGAAATATTTGAGTAATTCCTATTCCCTGTGGATTCGACCCGTACTTACCACTTCGTGGAAAGTCGGTTATTTACTTTTGGTTGATGATTTTCCAAAGCTTTTATTGAAAATTATTGTTTTAAAAATACCACTTCCAAAATATCAACCAATGGGATAAGAACTAAGCAAGTGAGAACAACTAATAAAACATATCCTTCGCTGTAATGCTGGTGTTGCAGACAGAGTTTCGACCATGGATAAAAATGCAGACCTGCAGTCATACACAGATTTGTAGTTCCCTTGGTTAGATCAGTTCTGGAGCTTACCTAATCAATGCATATTACAAGTATTTTATTGGACACAGTAACAGAGTTTGTCTTCCAAAAACCAAAATACGCATGGCAGAACTTAAACATTTAAAATCATCTAACATCAGTTAGAAGTATAAAACCTAGGCTCAAGGTCTAATTTCACACATACCTCGATCAAAATGTGAGGTATATTTTTTTTTCGGGTGTATCACATATTTGAAACAAGTACCCTGCAGAAACCATGGCAACCCTACCCTGAAAACGTGAATCCCCCACTTTATTTTTGGATTTGGGATTACGGCAGCCCTAAATCCCCAAAATTTTGATTTGGGAATTCACGGCAAACCCTAAACCCCAATTTTTTTTTCAAGTTGGGAGTTACGGCAAATCCGATGCCTGCTTGAAAACTTAGCAAATATGCAAAATCATAGTAAAACCTACCTTGTTTGCTGATTTCCCCTCTTGTTCTGCCGTGAATCTAGGTGCAACCTAACTCCTGCTCACCGACGAAAAGGGAAAGCGAAGGTGGCAGCGATGTCACCAGAGCTTGCAAGAGGAAAAGTTGCAGGGAGGTTGTAGAGGACAGCGGCTCGGGTTGCCGGTAGGTTCGGGTGACGACGACAGTGTCTGTGGGGGATCAAGAAAAAGGGGTCATCGGCATCCCGCCGAAGGTCACAGAGAGAGAGGAAACGAGAGGGACGAGAAGGCCTTTGTAGAAAGGTGCCCGAAAAGTGAGGGTTGTTACCCTCACCAGCGGCGGCTGCGCATCCCCCTCCTTTGCCCTTTGCGATCTCCCCTTACGGGGGTTAGGGTTCACTCTGAACCCTAACCAAATTTTGTTTTATTGGGCAACCCGTATCAGGTTGCCTTATATTACACATTTTTTTTTACTTACCGTATGTACGCAGAGTGCAGTTCAGGCCCGGGTCCAAGACTTACACTCGGGATCTAGACTCAGCCTGGATCCGCGATGGCTTACTGACATGGGTCCGCAAGTCAGATCCAAATGGATCCAATCACGGATCCACACGTTAAATTTCATTTATGTGATATATTATATATATATATGATATTCTATATGAATCCCTTTATGGATCCAATTACATTATTATAAAT
Source organism: Nuphar pumila (assembly GCF_984573655.1). Taxonomy (NCBI): domain Eukaryota; kingdom Viridiplantae; phylum Streptophyta; class Magnoliopsida; order Nymphaeales; family Nymphaeaceae; genus Nuphar; species Nuphar pumila. Next base: position 83,701,965 of record NC_143260.1, on the reverse strand, counting down.
CTCTACTAACATAAATGAATCCGGATCCAAAGTTTTCATCGTACCATGACTTAGAACCATGGCTTTAAATTTAATATTTACGAGTCCAAGCCAACTATTATGGACTTCAATCAGCGAATCTCAGATCCAATTAGAAATTATAATTGGACCCAAACCAATTTAAATCTTCTGTCTAGGATTTTGCGGATCCAAAACCAGAAATCCGATCCCCTAGACTAAAAATTGATTATTAAATATTTAAATTATGGTTCATGATTTGATATCTAATGATTGTAACAGATTATCGAAGATCCAAACAGGATATTTATGGATCTGACATTAAAGATCCAAAAAGGATATCTAAGATTCAAGTACAAATAAACACCAATAAAATATCCCTGTATCAGCTTAATGACATAAATTTTAAGTTTATTTATCTGGTAAAATTCACGGTTATTACAATAGATGTAACGTCCATCGTGTCCATTTGGCGGGTACTACGATTTCATTTGTTGCAGTACACGATAAGGGGCAAACACAACTCCCACAGAAGAAGGTATTGTCTGACCAAAGGTTAGCGATGCTGGAGAAGGACGTGCAAAATTTGAGTCACATTGGGTCGCTGGTTGAGATAATTACTAGTGGGTTATATAAGATCAAGGGAACAAAGAGGCCACCGAATAAAGAGACTCCACCAAGTCCAAGCAAGAGACGAGTTGTATGTCTATTTGAGTCATCAAGTGGAAGTGAATAAACATATGTGATTTGTATATCCCGATAATTCTATGTTGAAATTCTGACATTCTTTGTTGTAATTATATAATTCTTTCCTTAATAAGTGTAACACAAAAACTATATAACTCTTTCATGATTTGTACTTACGTATAGCGATTACTAGCTTAGGGTTTATTATGTGTCACGATTCCTGTGATAGCGATTACTCTGTATAGCGCTTAATATGTATAGTGTTTAGGAAGTTACAATGATTTGTACTTACATTTGCTAAATCATATAGTGATTACTAGCTTAGGGTTTATTACTTTTAGTGTTTCTTGTGATAGTGATTACTTAATATGTTGATTACTTAGTATAGCAACTATGAAGATACCATTATTTGTACTTACGTTTGCTAAATTGTATAGCGATTACTGGTGTAGGGTTTATTATTTATAGTGTTTTCTATGATAGTGATTACTTAGTTTAGCGATTAATAGGTATAGCGATTATGCAGTTACCACGATTTGTACTTTCTGTGATAGCAATTATAGCGATTACTAGTTTTGAGTTTATTATGTATAGCGATTCCTTTAGTTGCAAGAAACCATAACATTAGTATAGGGTTTAGGATCTGACACGCTACTGATGTTATGCTACATGTCATTCATTTAGACGTACTAACATCGTCTCGATGATACTAGAAAATGAAATGACGTCTTTTAATTAATGCGCAATGTAATTTATTTATTTGTTAATATTCTTTTTGTGTGTATTTTGAAGACTGGCGGGATGTGAAACGACATGAACAATAAATGAATGAATCATCGTGTTCCGCAAGGCATACAAGACGTTTCCTTTAATAGCATGGAACAAGTGACACTTTTATTTAAAGAAGAAAATGAGCCTTTCCTATAGCCTGTTACGTGAGCAACAAATAGAAAAACTGATGTTTTCTCTATCTAACCTCCTCATAAGCTCAAGTTGTATCGATGTCGAAGAAGGATGCTACGATTCAGTTGAACACCCACAAAAAAGGGTACCTTCAATTTCTATAACCTGCTTCAGCCTTTTTACGTCATCTACAGCTCGTTTACTGAATATAATGCTACCGTTATTTTACTGATTATTCAGCTAATTTCAGTGCAGTATCTACAAAACAAGTTGCCAGAAAACTCAGCAAAATGCTCGAAGAGAACATCGACCGGATGCGAGATGAATTTGCAGAAGGACACACTATCAGTAATTTTGTACGTATGAAACCACTCTCAGTTATACATTAACGCTTGCCATGGGTATATATATTAACAAATGCATATTTGTTCTTAACAGACTATACACGATTTTGTCATGTATATTCAAAGCAAGGGAAGAACCATGTCAGTCCGCGTCGTCACCCCTTATTTTATGGTATATCGGTTATCTGATATGTTTATTTTATCATTTTATTTACTAATGTACCTTCGTGTTTTAAACTTACTATTATTATTGTTCTGTTCAATAGAGTATAGTGATGATGCATGAAATGCACATCATTATAATATAATATTCATGCATTTTTATGTTTTCTTAAGGTTTAGAACCCATGAATGGATGTATTTTGATATAAAGAGGTGTCAGTTCAAATTTCAATCGAATCAGAGTTAAATTGAGTGAGATATTGCAATTTTAGTGCTTGGGCATGAATTTCAAGGCAAATCGGATCAAGATCCGACCCAAATATCCCATTTTGGGTCTTGGATTAGTCCATAAACATCAAAATCCATCTCACATGTGATCCAAACCCAATTCATAAACCGTTTTCAGAAAATCCCCTTCAAAAGAGGCGCCTAACATTTAATTTCATTTTAAACCTCTTTTTGAATTTGTAAAAATTTTAGATTAGGTTTAAATATGATTTTCTTAAAACTCTAGGATGTTTTTGTCTTGGGATTTGTGCCCAGCCAGAGCTCCTCTTCCTCCTCCATGCCTTCCTCTCCATTCCACGTCCATTGATTCTCCTTTCTTTATTGTTTCTTTTCCTTCATGTTTTTTCTTCCTCCTCCATTTTCTGTCCCATCATAGTGTGAATCATTTAACGTGTGATTTGCTGTATTTTTGCAGGGTTGCAGACCAACATGGGTGTTCTTCCCAGCTGGTGTACCGTCTACACCACTAGGAAAGGCTGACTTCTTCCCCTTCCGTCCCTCTTCTCCATTGGGTGCAGCCCTTTCACTTCCACCGCTCGGCACCATTCGTTAGGCGTATCCTTGAAGCAATACACAGTCACGTTGATGTGAATCACAGCAACAATGAGTTTGGCAGCGAAGTTCCATGACTTAAATCGCTCTACCTCATCCCCACCTTCGTCGGACTGCCCTAGAGGTTAGTCGTCTTCTTCCTCATTGCTTTTAGTAAAATCGAGTCCACCCATGGTTTTTCTTCTCATCTCCCAACCTTTTCTTAATTTTGATTTTTCTTGACAGCAGACCACTGTCTTAATTTTGGTTTTCTGTAGGTCTAAAGAGTGAATCTAATTTCGTCTAACGTGTTAAACCAATTTGTCAATATCGTTTAGTCAAAATAGCAAAAATCGGCTAAGTATAACTTAGCCGATTTAGTGTCGTGTCCATTATATTTTATGTTAATTTCTGTAGGTGACAGCATGTTAGATCAATGTTTTATGTAGTCTAGAGTTAGGTTGAGTCATGGGTTAGTCTACATAAAATTAGAATTTTATATTGTTTGGTTTGCTTAGTTCTAGATTTGAGTTTTATGTGGTCATGTTGTAAAAATCGAGTTTGATATTTTATGTATGTCGTCTTCTACCTAGGGACTGGCAGCCATTGTTTGTGCAGCATTGGTCTTTTTTGTTTTTGGAAGGTTTATTAGATTTAGGTAGGTTCATATTAGTGGCTAGGTATATTACATGTTAGTTGTTAGGTTAGTTAATAATTAACTAATTTAGAATTAGGTGTAATTCTAGCATTCACGATTTTTCTAATTAAGTCAATTAGTGTCCATGCATTTGGCAAAATTAGATGGCATATAGGTTAGTCATATCATCTTGAATTGATAGGATTGCAATAACTTGAATTTTGAATGAAGGGTAGAGATGACAATGCATAATAGGTGACGTTTTGGTTACTAAGTGGAATTTCCAAATATCATGGGGTTTTGTTTTAGAAAGTTAATTTAATTTCTACCAACCCAGCTGATAGGACCCTCTTTCCTTTTTGGATTAGGTTATAGATTTGAAATTTGAGTCTATGCCCAATATTTGCGTAAAAATATTTTAGAAAGGGTTTCAAATTTTTGGCAAGTTCAAAAATCGTGTGGATCATGTGGGATGACATTGTTGACTCTGCAAAAACTCAATTTCTTTCAATAAGGCAAGACTTTATGAGGGCTCATTGCATTCCAAATTTTTCACCTAGTACAATTGGCCTTCTTTCCAAAAATTATATAGCCTAACATAGTGTTTTCTTAATTTATTAAGTAATTTAGGAATAGATTGACCTGTTAATTAGGTTTTCAAAATCGTGTAGGGTCATTCTTGGTAAGTAAGTGTGGTCTTGCAATTATCTTGATTTAGTTTCCATTCTATTCTTAGGCTAGATTCTTGATTTGAGTCTTCTTTCCTTGTGTCCCATGTTTTAATTTAATTGCTTTGAATAATTTTAGTAACTAGGTATAGTGGTTAGGTCTTAATCAAAATTCGTGGAGTGTTCCATTTAAGTAAGTTGTAATGGTTCTTAATTAGTAGTTTGAATTAGTGTTTAATTTTGGGTAGGGTGTTATTAAGCTTAGTTGGGTCCACCTAGGTGGGGCGTCAGTCTATGAGTCAACGTCAAACCCTATCTGTCCCCTCTAGTGCCCTAGTTAGGTAATTAACCCCAGCTAAGTTGACTGACTAGTGTTAGGTTGAAGTTCGTGTTAACTTTAATTTCAAGTTAGCTTTGGATTTAATTTTCGTGTTTTTAGTTAATTAGTTAGTATATGTTAATTCAATAATATTAGGTTAGTTGATTCTATTAGTTTTAACTTTCTAACTCTTAGTTGTATGTTAGTTAAGATAGTTTAACATTTGCATGCATTTTGGAATTTGATCCTAGTATTAATTTGTATTCCTTGCAAGTAATGTAGGTAGATATCTTAGATTGCATTTCCTTAGCGTAATTAAGTTTGTTTACTGTTATGCAATTAGTTTTAATATTGTAAATGACTGATATTGCATATAATTTAAGAAATAGTGCATAAATCGGATGCTTTGAGATGAATAGTGCACTGAATTTACTACCAGATTTTTGCACCAACTTGCACTCGTCATTTTATGTGCAATTTTTCTGAGTTTTTCCAAAAATTTTATTCTATTCTCCTCCTCTGTGTGTTCGCTGTCAGCAGACAAAAAATCAGCTCATTTCAATTTGATTTGATCTGATTTTTAAGTGTTTTTCAAAATCAGTTTTTTCACGTTTTTAAATTTCGGGACACACGATTTCCAGATTTTATACGAACTTGAAACACTTATATCCGGAGCTTTTGGATGAGTTTTTCAAATCCGTAAAATTTGACAGATTTTTGAATTTATCAGAAACAGAACAAAAGAAAAACCGTTAAAATCAGACTTTGTTTGCTTCTTCAAATTCACTTTTTGCGAAAACCTGTCAGAATCAACTTTTGCACTATTTGAGGGCAAAACAGTCATTTTACTAGTTGTGTGATTTTCGGTAGTTCTTATTATTTTTCTACATTTTAGTTAGTATATTTGCAGCAATTAGCTTAGTTAGATCTAGAATAATTAGTTGATGTAATGAGAAATGACATTTTCGTTAATCTTGATTTTTAATTATAATTTAGTTCAGTAATTCCTCATAGAATTAGGTTTAGTATAATTTTTAGAATCACTTATTATAATTGTGTACTAATTTTGTGTCTTATTGTGTTTTAGGTTGATAAAGTTTACAACAGGTCAAAAAGTGAATTCAGAGTGAGAGTGCAAGTATATATGTGGTGAAAAGACAGAATTACCCCAATCGATCTGGAGAAGACTTTAGAAACCTGTTTCTAGTTAACTTTAGTTTTTAGTTTGTAATTTCATTAGAATTGTATTGTTTGACTTAGAATAACATTCTGATATTAATAAATTGAAATTTTTAGAAGTAAATTGAATATTTCTCGTTCCCTGAGGATTCAACCCATACTTGCCACATTCATGGAAAGTCGGTTTTTATTAGCTTTGGTTGACGATTTTCCAAATGCTTTTAATGAAAATAATGTTTTAAAAATACCACTGCAAAAGTTCAACCAAATTTTGGCGTCGTTGCCAGGGAACGATGATTATATTCTATTATTTCTGAAATTTTAATTTATTAATAATTATTTAGTTAATTATTTTATTTGTTCTAGTAGTAGGATTAACATAGTTAGTAAATATAGGATTCACTTGCTGTTTTCCTAGGATTCACTGGAATGCATATTTCAAGGAGCGATTAGACAGGTGGGTTTTAGCGAACATAGTTTGTGATTTTCTATATCTGTTTATTTTGGTAATTTAGATTAGATTTTGTTCTGTTATTCTTATAGAATAGTTAGTTAATTCTAACATAGTTAGCATAGTATTGTTATTTACTCTTTGCTTTTAATTGCAGTATTTAGATTAGTTTAGTTTAGATAGATTTAGGTTGTTCCATACATCTGGTCTTAGCACCAGTGTATGCAGAGGTGAAGAGCTTTGGGTACTCCATTGCATCCTTTTGTTGACAACCCAGAGAGAATTTTAAATTCTCCTCGAAGTTCGAGAGCAATGGTTGATATGGATCCTCCAGCTCCAGTTCCTCCCAGTGCTCTGAGGGAGTACTTCACTCCCATAGACTATGTCCAGGCATCCTGCATTCAGAGACCTGATGTAGGAGTGCTTCATTATGAGATTAAGGCCAGTATCATTCAGATGCTCCCATCCTTCTACGGCCTTAGTCATGAGAATTCCTATAGGCACCTTGATGAGTTCCTCGAAATCTGTTCTACAGTGAAGATACAAAATTTTGATGACGATGCTTTGAGATTGACCCTGTTCCCATTCTCATTGAAGGATAAGTCCAAGTATTGGCTGAAATTCTTAGATTCCATAGAAATAGGGTCCTAGGATCAAATGTAGCAGGAGTTCCTGAGAAAATACTTTACCATAGGTAGGACAAACCAGTTTAGGCGCACCATCACTAGCCTCTCAGAGCTAGATGGTGAGCAGTTTCATGAGACCTTGGAGAGGATGAAGGATCTCCTTAGGAAGTGTCCCCATCATCAAGTGCCGAGATGACAACTAATGTAGAGTTTCTACGATGGATTGTCTGACAAGAACCATCAGATGATCGACTCTTCTTGCGGGGGGACATTCATGTTGAAGAGTGAAGATGAAGCATGGAGACTGTTTGACACTTTAGCAGAGAATTCCCTCCATCATGCCTCTAGCTCGCATTCTGAGAGACCCACACCCAGCATTCCCAAGAAAGGTGGCGTTCTCGAGATTGGTCCATCTACTGCATTACAATGCAAAGTGGATATGCTTTCGCAGAAGCTGGATCAACTTCTCGCGGGCCCATCCCCCAGCCATCAGGTGTGTACTCTCTGTGCCAGTCTGGCACATTCAGTCACTGAGTGCCCTTTGGCAGCTCAGTATCCTGAATTTGTGCAAGAGCAAGTTCAGGCCGCTCAGAGTTACGCGAGACCCCCGAACGACCCATATTCATCTACATATAACCCGAGGTGGCGTTACCATCCTAACTTCTCATGGAAGAATCCTCAGACTTCCACTCAGCTCCCCCCTTCTCAGCCTGCTCGACCACCACCATTTACTCAGACATTTCAGAGGCCGAGTTTTTCTCAGACCACTCCTCCTTTTTCTCAGCAGCTCTCACAAGAGTCTGCTCAACAGACTTCTTTCGAGGAGAGACTTCTCTAAGCATTTCAAGAGGTGAAAACCTCTAATCAAAATGCCTTCGAGAAGTGCAGCCAGATATTGAGTTCTCATACTCAATCCATTGCAAAGTTAGAATCGCAGATGAGACAGTTAGCAGAAGAGATAAGTCGGAGACCTGAGGGTAGTTTGCTGAGTCAGGTCGTGATGAACCCGAAGGGCAAAGAACCAATTACAGAAGGCCTATATATAACAGAGTCACAACAACAGGCCAAAGCTGTTATGGCCCTTAGGAGCGGACGTGAGTATCACGTCGAGAGTAGAGTGAGGATAAATGAGCCAGAATCGAGCATACCATCTTCTGCGGCTCAACACTCCACCCCAGTTCAGGAGCAGAATAGGGGTGAGCCTTCTCACAAAGAGGAAGACCCCTAGATGTATATTCCAAAACCACCCTATCCCAAAGCGTTAGAATCTCCCGTTGGCAGAGGAAAACAAAGCACGAAGGTCCAGGACATGCTTGAGATCTTCAAGCATGTACAGATTAACCTACCTTTGCTGGATGTCATCCAGCAGGTGCCGACTTATGCCAAATTCCTCAAGGAACTCTATACCCAAAAGATGAAATCTAGAGGAAGAGTTCCTACCAATGTCCATCTGACTGAGCAGGTGAGTTATGTGCTTCAGTACCAGACTCCACCAAAGCTCAAGGACCTTGGAGCCCCGATCATCGCATGCACCCTAGGAAACATCCAGATAGAACGCGTCTTGCTCGACCTTGGAGCAAGCGTGAACTTCCTGCCCAGATATTTCTATGATTCATTTGGGCTAGGAGAAATGAGATTGACCCCGATTACACTCCAGCTAGCAGATCATTCTGTCAAGGTACCGAGAGGTATTTTGGAAGATGTGCTAGTGAAAGTGGATGAGTTCTACTTTCCGATCGATTTTATTATCCTTGACATGGAGGAAATTGATAGCCAGCACCAGATTCTGATCATTCTGGGCAGACCATTTTTGGCAACAGCCAATGCCTGCACCAATTGCAGAACCGGAGCCATGGACTTGTCGTTTGGCAACTGAAAGGTCAAGCTAAACATTTTCAATGCCGCGATGGGTCCAGTGGGAGATACGAAGGGCTTCTAGGTTGATATAGCACATGATTTAGTAGAAGCACATCAGGAGTTGAATATGACAGAGGAGTCCCTTGATATGTACTATACAGGAGATGATAGTTGTAGAGTTAGTGTAGATGTGTCGTTAGCATCATCAGGATCCCATCATTGGAGAAGGATCATTGAGCCTCTCCCACCACTTGCTGAGACCCCAGCCAAATCATCGATAGAGTCTCCCCCGCAACTTGAGTTGAAACCCTTACCAGATTCACTCAAGTATGCATACCTAGGAGTTGGTGAGACTTTACCTGTGATCATCTCGTCACTGCTCACAGAGGAGTAGGAACAAAGACTGATAGACATTTTGCGAGAGCACAAGGCAACGATTGGTTGGGGGGTCGCAGATTTGAAAGGGATTGATCCTTCATTCTACATGCATCAGATTCATTATGACGAAGAAGCCAAGCCGGTGTGTGACATGCAGAGAAGATTAAACCCTAATATGAAAGAAGTGGTGAAAAATGAAGTGGTCAAGTGGTTGGATTCTGGGATCATATACCCCATTTCGGATAGCCAGTGGGTCAGTCTGATTCAGGTCGTGCTGAAGAAATCTAGACTCACTGTTATGGAGAACGAAAAGGGGGAGAGCATTCCGATGAGGACCACCACAGGGTGGCGAGTCTGTATTGATTATAGGAAGTTGAATGCAGCAACACGAAAGGATCACTTCCCATTGTCATTCATTGATCAGATTTTAGAAAGACTCGCCGGACAGAGCTACTACTGTTTTTTGGACGGATATTCTGGATATAATCAAGTAGCTATCCATCCTAACGACCAGGAGAAAACCACATTTACCTGTTCGTATGGTACCTTTGTGTTTAGACGTATGTCGTTTGGGCTCTACGATGCCCTGGCAGATTTTCAGAGGTGCATGATAGCTATCTTCTCTAACATGTTGGACGATGTCATGGAAGTTTTCATGGACGATTTTTCTGTGTATGGATCTTCCTTTAAAGATTGCCTCCAGAAACTTACTCGAGTACTGAGTAGGTGTATGGAGACGAACCTAGTATTGAGTTGGGAGAAGAGTCATTTTATGGTCCAAAAAGGGATTGTGCTCGGACACATTGTTTCCAAAAGAGGGATAGAGGTTGATCGAGCGAAGGTTGAGTCAATTTCATGATTGACTCCACCCACCACTGTTAGGCAGGTATGTTCATTCTTTGGGCATGCCGGATTTTACAGGCGGTTCATCAAAGATTTTAGCAAAATCTCTCGACCGCTCTACTCATTATTGGAAAAGGATCAGCCCTTTGAGTTTGATAATGACTGCATGAAGGCCTTTGAGATACTTAAAGGGGCCTTAACCACTGCACCCATTTTGAAATCTCTGAATTGGATGCTTGTTATCGTCGCAAAATTTTTCCCGTCTTCCCTTCCTTGCGGAAGAGAGAGGGAAATGCTTTTGCGATTCAAACTTGACCGGATTTTGGAAATTGTTTTGAAATACTCGCCTCCGTTTTGAAAATTGCGGGAAAATCCATGGGATGGGGCTCGACCTGTCGGTACGAGGTTCGACCGTTCCTGTCGCCTTTAACAGGGGTAATCGAACCAAGGACCAAAATTGTGCTTGACTTAGTAAAATTATTGAAATTGTGTTCTATCCTAAATGCACAAAGAATTCAGGCATGTGCTATGAAAATTTTGGAAAATGTAAATTGGAAAATATGATGTATGCTTAGAAAACATTTGGAGTTGAAAAGCATTTCTCAGGAAAAGATGGAAATCAATCTCTCAGAAAAACTCAGACGAAGAAGGTTTGAAAATCTCGGGAAAGTTTATAAAGACTTAGAAAATCTTGAAGAGATGAGAATCTCAAGAAAATCTTGAGAAAGTTTATAAAGATTTGGAAAATCATGAAGAAATGAGAATCCCAGGAAAACTGAAGGAATTCTTGAGAAAAGATGAATATTTGAAAAGGAAAACACTTGTCAGGAAAACTCAGACTTTGAGAATTTTCTTAGGAAAATGAGTGAAAATCTATAGGAAAACTCATTGGAGAAGGAAATTCAGAACTTAGGAAATTGAAATCCTGAAAATATTGTCCTTGAAATCTCTGAAAATCGATTTTGATTCTTGAAAAAGATGAAAATTCCTTTTGAAAATGGATCTTAAGAAAATAACTTTTTAGGGAAAATCACAAAAAAAACTTTGATTTGGAAAATCCAACTTCGGAAATCCTCATAGTTTCTTGAGAAATCGATTCCATGAAGTGAAAATCTCTTGAGAAAATCATGAGAAAAACAGATGATGCAGATGATTTGAATGAATGAATGCACTTTGAAAAGATTTCTGAAAAATTGGTTGGAAAAATGTGGATTAAGCCAAAGTAAATCCTTCACATATTCTGACTGTGGCCATGAATATGTTTAGAGCTTACTTGAGTTAATTCACAATATTTTGAAAAGTTAGAAATATGATGTGCATTTTTAAGATAGCCTAAGAGTGTAGGCTCAATGTGACTGGTAGAGAGATGATGGATCTGGGTCTCGTCCATATTCCGACTAGGGCCGTAAATATGGACTCCACCGAGTTCATCAACTCTCTAAGAGTTGGTGCACATGCCATTCGTGTTCATCCACAGTGAATTTTGAAAATTTAGATATATGCATCATAGAATCAGGATAATACAGAAATCAAACTATATGAGATGCATCCTAATCTAAGTAATAAAAGTAAATATTATTCCAAGTTTGATTATTACATTTCTGACGTGAGTCAAAATAAATGAAATAAAAATACATAATGAAAAAGAATCAGCCTCCTCCAGACTTTCCTGCAAAATTGAGAATTAGTACAAGATAACCAAGAAAATGGGTATATATACTATATACAACGAAGATATATATGTAGACATAGAAATATTTGAATTTATGCTAAATGATATATGGTAATGAAGATATATTCACAAAAAAGTAAAAGAAAAGAAAAATATATGTGATAACAAGTGCACATGAAGGGATATATATATATATATATATATATATATATATATATATATATATATATATATATATATAGGTAGATATACATACATATCGATATATATATACCTATAATAAGAAAATATACATATAAAGGAAAATTCCATATAATGGGTAAAATCAGAAAATATAGGTATATACAGTTTCTGTAGGTGATTTCACAAAGCCGTATTTCTCAAATTATAATGTATTTTTCAATAAAAATGGGTATGGAGCTTCCCCATATATCAATAATGAAGTGTGCAAAAGATGGCATAGAGATCATGAACGGATATGGATATATCCGTTCATGAACATAGCCGATTGTCAAGACTGCATACCTGCAGAAGATGGTAAATACTACACATACGTAATGTGCAGGAAATGCACTGTGGGAACTATGGGCTGTTTCAATGATACTGTGAAGGTGTAATGAGGATGAAAGAAAAGGTGCCATTGATGCTGCGAGTATTAGTGACGTTATGGTAACAACTACAAGATGGTAAAGGGACTGAATTCACCAGAATTTCAGCAGGTGATCACACAGATATACCAGCATCTAAACAAAATTGCACCAGAAAATGATCAAAGTTTGCAGCACTTAGCAATTTAATCAGAAATGTGGTGAACAGTGATCACCAAAATGGCAACTATTCAAGATTCTAGTCGTGGATTGAAACTATCCGCAGCATTGATTCTCAATGAAATTCCACTCAGCTGAATTATTAAACAGGCATAGAGTCATATCAAAATCCACCAGGAATGAGCACTGCATCATATATGTTCACTAGAATATGAATGTTCCAGATTCTCAAATTGAAATCCACAGAAATTTCAGACAGTTCACAATTATAAGGGAGTTCCAATACGGACATGGGTTTAAACAAATATCCGATCTTTGATTGGATCTAAAAGGATTAACAACACAAACTAACTTGAACGGGTATCCATATGATAGATCAACTAACTCTGTAGCAAATACAAAATCCATCAAAATCAATCACTGTGAAATCAAAATAAGATTGCAGAAAATAACTAAAAAAAAAAAAAACTAAGAACAAGAAATTAAAATGACGCTTGAAGACAAACAGGACGATAGAAGAGACCTCTTACAATGGGGCTGGAGCTTTGCAGGAGGGAAATGAAGAAGATGGGGAAGTACTGGATCTTCTGCTGGTAGGCTGAAGGCAAAACGATGGCAACCTGCTGGACCTCTTGTTGATGGGCTGAAGAAGGTGAATGACAGCAGCTGGATGGGCTGAAGAGGATGAAGACCTTGATGGAGGTCCTGCTGCTGGGCTAAAGGAGATGGGAATGAGCTGGTTCCTTCGGCTGATGGGCTGAAATGGTGTGGCAGCAGCCGTTGAAGGTGGAAACGTTGGCTGGCTGGGCTTTCCTGCTGTGGCTGGACTGAAGAAGGGGAAGACCTTGATGGAGGTCCTGCTGCTGGGCTAAAGGAGATGGGAATGAGCTGGTTCCTTCGGATGATGGGCTGAAATGGTGTGGCAGCAGCCGTTGAAGGTGGAAACGTTGGCTGGATGGGCTTTCTTGCTGTGGCTGGGCTGAAGAAGGGGAAAACGTTGGACCTCTTGCTGTGTAGCTGAAAGAAATGATGGGCAGCTTGCTGGTGGGCTGAAAAAGATGCAGTTTTGCTGCTGGGTTCTGGTTTTCGGCTGGCTGGTGCTGGAGAAGAGGATGAAACAGAAGCTAATGGCTGGATGAAGGTCTGCGATGGGCACCTCTGCTGCTGGGGCTTCTGCTGGGCTGAAGAAGGATGGCAGTTGGCTGGAGGTGGAAGTACTCCACGCTGAATGGCCCCCCTGCAAAACAGGAAAAGATCCAATTAATCGGCCCTCTCTCCTCTCTCCAGCCTCAATCGGCTAGCTCCTCTCTCAATCGATCAATGGCCTTCCCTTTTTAAAAAAAAAATTCAGCTCCCTTAAAAAAAAAAAACGCAGCCCCCCATTCATGAGGTTCCGTTACCTCCTTTTTGAAAATTTTTTGAACTAACTGTTTCAAGAGGGGCGCATTCCCTGTTTTTTCAAAATTTGGTTTTATTTCCCTAAGTTTTAGGCAAAATCAAATCTATTACTTTAGGGAAATTCGGCTGTGCCATTAAGGCTGCATCCTTCTTAAAAAAAAAATTATTTAAACAAATCAATAAAAAGGAATAAAATAAAAAAATGGATATTGAAATAAATGAGAGGCTTTTATGGAAATGCCACCTCAATCCACTTTAAAATCCTTTTGAAAATAAAGTTTTTGTTTTATTTTTGCAAGTCTTTTATTTTCGATTGGGGTGCCACATGTGTGTGGGCCCGTTAACTAAAAATAAATAAATAAATATTAAGAAATTAAGAAAAATTTGCAAATTGATATGAACTTCGGGTGGGTCTCGCTTGAGAATAAACAACTTACCTGAGAGTCTGAGTATGATGCTAGTTCAAAGGCGGGTCCCGCTCCATTTATTTGAAGATACGAGATAAAACATTATTTGTTTTCAAGAATTTGGAAAAATTGGGTTTTCAGGGCAAAAATATGGATAAATGTAAAAAAAATTGTAAAGAGATTTAAAATCTTTTGCAAAAAGTTTTGAGATAAAATCTTTAAAATCAATATCCAAATATCCATATTGTTTTTCTTGAGAAAAGTTTTTGTAATTCAAAGTCCTGGGGGTAAAATGGGAAAATTTGGTAATTTTGAATACCAGGGTTTTAAAAATCAATTTGAAAAAGTTTAAAAATCAAATCTGGATGGGCAGTTTTGAAAATCAGGAGTTCTGGATCTCAAAATGACATGTTGTGCAATGAAATGATGCAATGCTATGTAAAGACATGTTCTATGAAATGTCACTCTGAGCTCGGACTTGAAAATTTTAGCTTTTTGTCCAGAAAAAGGATTTTGAAATTTTGCAATTTGAAGATGTCTCTGAACCTAAATATAGAAATTTTGAGGCTCAAGAATGAAATTTTAGACTTTCTGCAAGATCTAAACTCAGAAATTGACCATTTTGCCCTTCATTGATTCCGGAGAACTGAAATGTGCCGATTAAGGGCGATGTCAAGAAGGTGAGTGAAAATTTGGGGTGTTTACAGATGCCCCTTTTTGCTACTAAGCCAACTTGTGGTCGAGCTTAGTGGCAAAGAAAAACACTCCAAATTTTGGCTATATAACAAAAAAAAATGCCCCAGTTAGAAGGATCTATCTGGGTATGAAGAAATTAAGCCCGAGGAATATGATAGATATGAAATGGAGAATAAAGAGAAAATAGATTTGCTCTAAGAGAGCGAAGTTCAGGTTTTTGCCCTTAACCTGGATGGGACAGAAATACCTCGCATGGAACGAAGCTCAAGTTTGACCCTTAACCTGATTGGGGATTGAAATATCTCATAGAAATGAGACTCAGGTTTGTACCCTTATCCTGATCGGGCGGAAAATGGAATACCTCTTTGAATGAGGCTAAGGTTCGTACCCTTATCCTGATCGGGCGGAAAATGAAATACCTCTTTGAATGAGGCTCAGGTTTATACCCTTATCCTGATCGGGCGGAAAATGGAATACCTCTTTGATTGAGGCTCAGGTTTGTACCCTTATCCTGATCGGGCGGAAAATGAAATATTTGGAAGGTGAATAAGACAACTTTTCTTGAAGAGGAATGATGCGATGGACATGGAATTGTAAGAGGCAATCTTGGAAGATGATCAAGACGATCCGGTGCATTTTTCATCAGTGTGAAATATGAATATGGTAAGGAGTAAGACGACTCTTTCGACAACGCAAAAGATGGATATGGCAACCTTTTGACGAGAATAAGGTAACTCTTTCGGCAACGCGAAAGACCAACAAGGCAAACTCTTTCAGACAAGAGTAAGGCAACTCTTTTGACAACGCAAAAGATGAATAAGACAATTTTTCCAATGAAGAATAAGGCAACTCTTTCGGCAACGCGAAAGATGGACAAGGCAAACTCTTTCAGAGAAGAGTAAGGCAACTCTTTTGACAACGCAAAAGATGATAAGGCAATTTTTCCAACGAAGAATAAGGCAACTCTTTCGACAATGCAAAAGACAGACAAGGCAAACTCTTTCAGAGAAGAGTAAGGTAACTCTTTTGACAACGCAAAAGATAAATAAGGCAATTTTTTTCAACGAAGAATAAGGCAACTCTTTCGGCAATGCGAAAGACAGACAAGGCAAACTCTTTCAGAGAAGAGTAAGGCAACTCTTTTGACAACGCAAAAGATGAATAAGGCAATTTTTTCCAACGAAGAATAAGGCAACTCTTTCTGCAATGCGAAAGATGACAAAGGTAATCCAAATAAGCAAGGCAATTCTTTCGACAACGCGAAAGATGACAAAGGCAATCCAAAGGAGTAAGATGATTCTTTCGACAACGCGAAAGATGACAAAGGCAATCCAAAGGACCAAGGCGATTCTTTCGACAACGCGAAAGATAAACAAGGCAATCCAAAGGAACAAGGCGATTCTTTCGAAAACGCGAAAGATGACAAAGGTAATCCAAAGGAATAAGATGATTCTTTCGACAACGCGAAAGATGACAAAGGCAATCCAAAGGAGTAAGATGATTCTTTCGACAATGCGAAAGATGACAAAGGCAATCCAAAGGAATAAGGCGATTCTTTCGACAACGCGAAAGATGACAAAGGCAATCTAGAGGAGCAAGGTGATTCTTTCGACAACGCGAAAGATGATAAAGGTACTCCAAAAGAGCAAGGCGATTCTTTCAACAACGCGAAAGATGACAAAGGTAATCCAAAGGAATAAGGCGATTCTTTCGACAACGCGAAAGATGACAAAGGCGATCTAGAGGAGCAAGGCGATTCTTTCGACAATGCGAAAGATGACAAAGGTAATCCAAAGGAATAAGGCGATTCTTTCGACAATGCGAAAGATGACAAAAGGCAATCCGAAGGAACAAGGTGATTCTTTCGACAACGCGAAAGATGACAAAGGCAATCCAAAGGAACAAGGCGATTCTTTCGACAACGCGAAAGATGACAAAGGTAATCCACAAGAACAAGGCGATTCTTTCGACAATGCGAAAGATGACAAAAGGCAATCCAAAGAAACAAGGCGATTCTTTCGACAATGCGAAAGATGACAAAAGGCAACCCAAAGGAACAAGGCGATTCTTTCGACAATGCGAAAGATGATAAAGGCAATCCAAAGGAATAAGGCGATTCTTTCGACAACGCAAAAGATGACAAAGGCAATCCAAAGGAACAAGGCGATTCTTTCGACAATGCGAAAGATGATAAAAGGCAATCCAAAGGAACAAGGCGATTCTTTCGACAATACGAAAGATGATAAAGACAATCCAAAGGAATAAGGCGATTCTTTCGACAACGCGAAAGATGACAAAGGTAATCCAAAGGAGCAAGGTGATTCTTTCGACAACGCGAAAGATGACAAAGGCAATCCAAAGAAACAAGGAGATTCTTTCGACAATGCGAAAGATGATAAAGGCTATCCTTTCGAAGATAAGGCTAATCTTTCAACAATGTGAAAGACGACAAAGGAAAATCTCTCGAAGGGGTCAAGATGCATCAATATGGACATCAAGCTCTCACTTAACGTCAGGATAGCTAGAAAATATTATCAAAAATGTTGAAAATCTTGTTGTTGATTCAAAGTATTTGAAATTGATGCACATTGTTGCAAAATTATCCCTCCTTTTCTACCTGGAGTATTACCTCCAAACAGGATTGACTTCATAGAATCAAGATTTGGAATCCAAATTGCTTGCGATTGACCTTCTTCAAAGAAGTTATCAATTTCCTTGATATGAACAGGAAAGAGAATTTGATATCATGAAAGCAATCTATGAAAGGATATTGATAATAGAATTTCACAAATTTAAAGAAGATTCTTGATAAATGTGACAGTTTGATATCCTGGGAGCTTCTCTCATGATAATCTTTCTGCATTCTTTTGGCTCTCTTGGGTTTTGGCTACATTCTCCTTCATTTTGGAGATGTTCTGACTTTTTCTCTCTTTCTTTTTCCTCTCTCTCTTTTGGAAGGGTACGTCACAAACTCCTTCAACTTGGAGATGTTTCAATCCTTCCTTGCTCCGGGGTTAGATATCTTTGGATGATAGTTGAAATTAAATATCTTTTAGGGATTGTCGGGAGGTTCATCGCATCTGCCTTCATCTCGACAGTGCTTTGGACTTTCCCTAGAAGAATCCGTCGCAAACTCCGTCATCTTGGAAATGTTTCAAATCTTCTTTGGCCCTGGGGGTCTACTCGCTTAATTCGCCTTCATCTTGACGACAAGTGAGAGATCCCTTTTGCGAATATTTAATTGCAGCTTAGGTGATTTTGAGGATTCAGGGATTGGATGAATTCTCTCTTTTTCTAGCGCTCAGGATATTTCCACTGCCTCATTTTCACAAGAATGGTCTTTAAAAATGTGTCATTGACTGCGATCAATATCAATCATCTATGGCTTTGCAAAACATTGAATCTTCTTTTCTGGCCATATCGAGGATTTATCCTTCATCCTTTTGGTTGGCCAATAGAAAGAATCTGGATTTTGAATCCTTCTTCACAAAAGCTTTGCCTTTTCTAAAAGTATTACTGAAGGTAAACTGAGGTAAAAATTTGTGCAATAAAATTCTGAAATCAACAGGTAATTGATTGACAAAGTGTTCTTGAAATCCTTAGTAAAAGAGATCACTTGACATCCGAGTTGACACATCCCTGACGATGGTACTCAATTTCGAAGGTAAGTCCTGGCATAAGGCTGGATTTTGAAGGTAAGCCTAACTCAAAAGTTGGTTTTAAAAGACCATCCGAATCAGGACTCATGTTTTACAGGGAAAGCTGGAAGATTCGAGTCAAAACTCGAGCCTTCGAAGGAAAGCTAGGAAGTTTGGTTTCTAAGGAGATAAAGTTCGGGTCGAAACCCAAATCTTAAAAGGAAAAACTAGGCCAATTCAGATTTTTGAGTCGAAACTCAAATATTCGGAGGAAAGTTGGAAAGTTCGAGTCGGGCTCGAATCTCAAAGGAAAACTAGGAAGTTCAGATTTTGAAGGAAAGAAAACTTGAGTTAAAACTCAAATCTTCGAAGGAAAGCAGGAAAGTTCGAGTCAGGGCTCGAATCTCAAAAGGAAACTGGAAAGTTTAGATTTTGAAGGAAAGAAAAAAAAACTCAAATTTTCAAAGGAAAGTTGGAAAGTTCGAGTCAGGGCTCGAATCTCGAAGGAAAATCTTTAATCAGAAGATTGAATTTTTGAAAATCGATAGTGTGAGAGCTGAGATTGAAAGTTTTGAGAATGGCCAGTTCGCGGACTCGATTATTTGACTTGCAATGAAAAAGACCATCATATTTAGATATATGTGGTCTGATTTTAAGGATTAACCCCTTATTCTGAACGGGGATATGAATAGAAATTGGAAAATCATGGAAAATGATTCAGGTTTATCCCTTAACCTGAAGGAAAAAAAAATGGATGCAGAATTAATGCAAAATGAAGTGCAAATGCACATGAAATCTAAATGAATGCAAAATTAATGCAAGTGAGTGCATATACATGCAAAATGAGAGATTGGTTTATCCTGCCTGCATACAGGATATTTTGAGGTAAAGATAGATTTTTCAAAAAATAAAAAAATGCCCTAGTGTAACTAGGGAGGAAAATTTAGAATATAAAGAAGGATAATCGAGAAATAAGGTGACAGGCTTTTTGATTGAGAGACGTCCTCAAGATCGTTCCTTACAAGAGACATATTGTGAAAAGGAAAGAGACGCAAATAAAATGGTGCAAATTTAATAATTTTATTGATGCTTAAAAATCGAGGAAAGGAAACAAAATTATATTATCCCTTTGAAATGATAAAAGCAAAATGAGAAGTTTGCACATGGGATCTTTAAAGTAAAAGGAGAATGTTATTTTGAAAGTGAGAAATCATTTTGGGAAGGAAATCAACTGCAAGGTTGATTTTGAAGAATGATCAGCGTGAGAGCTGATCTTTGAAAGGGGAATCAACACGAGGGTTGATTTTGAAGAGAGATCATCATGAGGGTTGATTTTGAAAACGAATTGGTTTAACACTAATTTTGGAAAAGAAAATCTGAAAGTGCACTAGGATCGAGGCAACGAGCACTAGAGGGGGGGTGAATAGTGCTTTTAAAACTTTCTGCGAAATATTGAAGGATTTTGCAAATCTCAAAGCAAACACACAAAGAACACAAGATTTTATCCTGATTCGGTCAAACCCGACCTACATCCAGTCCCCAAACAAAACCCGTTTGAGATTTTCCACTATCAACCTTGTAAACTACAAGATCACACAGATCATAACCGGTCCCACTTTTAGTAACAATCCCACTGAAAGCAAACAACTCCTTTACACCAAGGAGTCCTTCTTTTTACAGAAAAGAAATAACAACTTACAATACAACCTATGAGCCTTCCTTTTGAATGCAAATGAGATGCAATTGGCTTTTGAGGTTGTTGAAACACTCTACAAACGAATTCACTATCTCTCAAAGTGATTTGAGTGAAAAACTGAAGTGAAAATATCACGTGAGTGAGAAAATCAATACTTGACTGAATAAGAGTGAAAAGCAAGATTCAAATCGATTGAATTGTTGTTTTTGAGTGTAAAATGCACTCATATTTATAGTTAAAAGATTCCATACGTTGAGAGTATGAAAGGGTGTCAAAACGGTCCATTTCGAATGATCAAAACGTTTGAAAAATGAAAAGACACGCCTTTTTGAAGTTTCAGGAAAACGACAAAATTAGTCGACTGAAACATCAGTTAGTCGACTAATAGTTAGTTATTAGTAGACTGACAGTTATCGTCGGTCGACTGATCTGTTAATCGAGCCGTTTGAAAATTTGAACTTTTGAAACTTAGTCGACTGATAATATCATCAGTAGACTGAAAAACCTTTTAGTCGACTGCTGCTAAAAACTTTTGAAAAACAAACATTCTGTTCGGTCGACTGATAAAAAGCATTAGTCGACTGCTGCTAAATTTTTCAGAATACACATGTTCTGTTCAGCCGACTGAAAAACCATTAGTCGTCTGCTGCTAATTTTCCAGAAAACACATGTTCTGTTCAGTCGACTGAAAAACCATTAGTCGACTGCTGCTAATTTTCTAGAAAACACATGTTCTGTTCAGTCGACTAAAAAAACCTTCGGTCGACTAATTTGACAAGAATGACTTTTTAGTAAATATGGCGCGAAAGGACTAGTCGACTGATAAGTCTATTGGTCGACTAATAAACATGAAAATTTAAGAAAAGAGTTTTCTAAAAAGATTTTCAAAAGAGTTTCTTTTAGAAAAGTTTTTCTAAAGACTTTTAAGGTGAAATGCAACCTAAATATGCACTCTAAGTAAGGCTCTTACAAGAATCTAAGACTTTTAATGAATTAAACATTTGCACACTAGTCTTCAAGGATTCTTCACTGAATTCTTCAATTTCTTCATAGCCTTAGCTGAAATGCAGTTGATTCCACTTGCTCACCATCAAAACCTTGTACTTGAAGTATCATGTATGGCTTCATTGTCGTAACAATCTCCCCCTTTTTGATGATGACAAACTTAATCAAAGATGAAGCATTTAGATGCATAGATGGAGATTTTACTCCCCTTATCAATATGCTGCAAAACATTAAAAGTTAGCACATTTAAAGCACATATAATACATATTGATTGGTTTGCATTTCCATTCATCATTTCTTCATGCATTTAGAAATACATTCATTCAAAGCTTTCTTTTTCTCTTAATTTTGCATTTCTCATGCAAGATCTCCTGTAATGTAATTGCTATCATCTTTTTCTCAAGATCTCCTTGCAATTTCAAAGTAATGCTATCTTTATCTTTTTCTCCCCCTTTGTCAGAATAAAAAAGAGTAAGGGCAAAAATAGCATAAGCAGAAATAGAGATGAGTTTAAAATATTACAACCCATAAAGTAAGTTTTCAAAGATCAAAGATCAGAAAAGAGAGTTTAGCAAATCCTTAATGGCAGTTACATCCTTCTGAATTGAAGCAAGTTGTTGAGTCACATCTTCACGAAAGGTGTGTTGATGCAGCTCCAAAGCTTCCAGTCTCTGCATAACTTCATCATGGTCTTGATTTGTCGAAAATTTCTTTCTTTTTGCATGAGATGAAGGTGTCGCAGAAGGTGAAGGTTCAGAAATAGATGGTTCATTAGGATCAGATGGTTCAGTTTGATCAACATTTAAGGGAGGCAGATATTTAATTTTCATTCTTTTAAAAATTGTTTGATCAAAGAACTCTTTTTGCTCAATGTACTTTTCATTTGTTAAAGGAACTTTAAAATGTCTAAAAATACGGGTTAAAAGACAACCATAAGGAAGAAATGGTTTTTGTTTCCACAAGTTTGTAAAATACACATTGGCCCAGTTGACAGAAATATTCCCAAATAAAACATAAAGAGCCATAGATAGATCTGTGGAATAATAATCAAAAGAACCAGTTTTGGGTAGAACATTGTGGGCAAGGATTCGTCCAGCAATGCATGCACGAGTTTGAAGATTAGTATTTTTGAAAGGAGGGCAGTGAGGTGCTTTTGGAAGAAGAATTTGTTCAAAAACTCTTACATCATTCAATTCAATAGTGTTGAAAAGAGTGTCTGAAGGTGGAATTTCAAGAATTTCTCCAAGCAATTTCGAATCAAACTCGATTTCAACATCACGAACAAGAGAAGACAAAACTCCAGTTTCATGATTCATTTGTAAATTTGTGTAAAACAAGTGAATAAGAAAAGGATAGTGAAGGGTATCTGCACAAGCATCAAAAAGATGTGAAATACCAGGAAATAATTCTCTTATTTTGTAACGAAAAAACAAGTGAAATAGAACATTTCGGCCTGGTAAAATAGGTAGTGCAGAAATTGATCCAAAAGTGTCATAGAGAAGAAGGTTGCGAAGTAATCTTAGTGAAAAACCATGTCTTGAAGTAGGTGTAGGAGGAGGAGAACCTAAACCTTTTGCAGATGCAGACTTCGTGCGAGGCATGGTTACCAAAATGTCGGCTTCCAAATAACGTCCGGCAAGGGGAAAAAGCTTTCCGGCGTTCAAAAACAAAGGACGATGCGGTGGCTGACGGCAAGGAGAGGTCGGACAAAAGGGGATTCCGGCAAAGCACTGTCACGGCAAGAGAGTTCTGGCGTGTTTTTGAAGATGCGCCAGTCACTACAAGAGGATTCTGGCGTTTGAAGATTACGGCCACAAGTTTCCGGCGTCTCCCTGTTACGGTAAGAAAATCTCGGCGATAATGGAGTCGAACGGTACTCCGAGGGTTTTTCGGAAGAGAGAGATAGGCAAAAGAGAAAGAGGGGTTTTTGGTTTAAAGGGTTTCGTTTTTAAGAAAAACGAAAAAATACGAAGTGAAACGATGCCTCTTTTAAAAAACAACGGGTTTTAAAAAACAAATCCAAGGGGTGTCGAGTCCCTTCACTTAAATTTTTTTTTTTTAAAAATTTAGTCGACTAAAACTTTATCGGTCGACTTAAAAAAGTGTGACTTATTTAAAAAATATCATCAGTCGACTAGAACTATATCGGTCGACTAATATGATGCGATACATTCCAAAATATAAAAACACCAGTCGACTAGAATTTTATCGGTCGACTAATATAGTGCGATTTTGAGATTTTGTTCAAAAAAACAGCATTTTTATAAATCCAAAAACGAGCAAATACCTAGTTCTCTCCTAATTCTCATAAAATCTTCATTTTTAAGAGGTTTAGTGACGATATCGGCATGTTGTTCTTTAGTGGAAATAAAATTTAACGAAATATCTCCTTTTAACACATGATCTCTTAAAAAATGATGTCTAACTTCAATATGCTTAGTTCTTGAGTGCTGAATAGGATTTTTCGAAAGATTTATAGCACTAGTGTTATCACAATAAATAGTTGTTGTGGAGTAGTTTAAACCAAAATCTTTTAATGTCTGTTTCATCCAAAGTACTTGTGAACATGCTAAACTAGCCGCTATATATTCAGCTTCAGTTGTTGAGAGTGATACTGAATTTTGCTTTTTACTAAACCAAGAGACTAAGGAATTTCCCAAGAAATGACAAGTTCCACTAGTACTCTTGCGATCAGATTTACTTCCTGCAAAATCTGCATCACTATATGAAACTAAATCAAAGGAAGATGATTTTGGGTAAAACAAACCAAAATCTGAAGTATCTTTCAAATAACGAAGAATTTGTTTTACTGCAGTTAAATGAGATTCCTTTGGATTAGCTTGAAATCTTGCACACATACAAACACGAAACATAATATCAGGTCGACTAGCAGTTAAGTATAATAGAGATCCGATCATACCTCTGTAGAGCTTAGTATCTACACTTTTACCATTTTCATCTTTATCAAGAGAAGTAGTTGTACTCATAGGATTCCTTCTTGATTTCGATGAGTCCATCCCAAGTCTCTTGAGAAGTTCTTTTGTATACTTACCCTGATTGATAAAGATTCCTTGTTCAGTTTGCTTTATTTGAAGTCCAAGGAAGTAGTTTAATTCGCCCATCAAGCTCATTTCAAACTCTTCCTGCATAGCCTTAGCAAATTCTTTACAAAGAGAATCATTAGTAGAACCAAATATTATGTCATCAACATAAATTTGCACAATAAGAATATCTGAATTAAAATGTTTAATAAATAAAGTGGAGTCTACCCGACCAATGGAAAAACCAGATTGTTCTAGAAAATTTCGTAGTCTTTCATACCACGCTCTTGGTGCTTATTTGAGTCCATACAGAGCTCTTTTCAATTTGTAGACCTTTTCTGGATATTTCTCATTTTCAAAGCCTGGAGGTTGCTCTACATATACTTCTTCATTGATGTGTCCATTTAAAAATGCACTCTTAACATCAATTTGATATAACTTGAAGTTCATGTAACTAGCAAAAGCAAGCATCATACGAATTGACTCTAATCGAGCCACTGGTGCATAGGTTTCATCAAAATCTATGCCTTCTTCTTGATTATAGCCTTGTGCCACTAGCCTTGCTTTGTTACGAATGACCACCATTTTCATCCAGCTTATTTCGGAAGACCCATCTTGTTCCAATTATTGGATGATCCTTTGGTCTATTAACTAGATCCCAAACATCATTCCTAGTAAACTGGTTAAGTTCTTCAGACATGGCAAAAACCCAAAATTCATCATCACATGCCTCATTGATATTCTTTGGTTCTAATTTAGATATGAAAGCAACATTTGCAATATATTTTTCTAACTGCCTTCTAGTTTGGACACCACTCTTTATTTCACCAATAACTTGTTCATGTGGATGATTAGGAACTTCTTTCCAAACCGGTTGAAGAGGAATATTTTCTTGAGAAGTACTCTCTATCAAGGGTTCTTCTTGAAGTATTGCTTCTTCTTCTTCGCTTAGAGGAATAACCTGCTCACAATTCTCATCAAATGCAACATATAGAGATTCTTCAATACAAGATGTTCTTTTATTGAAAATACGATATGCTTTACTTCTAGAAGAATATCCAAGAAATATTGATTCATCTGATTTTGAATCAAACTTATCAAGATTATCTTTGGTATTTAACAAGAAACATTTACTACCAAAAATTTTGAAATATGAGATCTTTGGTATACGATCATAATACAATTCAAAACATGTTTTATGTAAATTTGGTCGAATAAGAACACGATTTAAGACATAACATGCTGTATTAATTGCTTTAGCCCAAAAATATTTTGGTAAATTTTTATCTTGAAGCATGGTTCTAGCACATTCTTGCAAAGTTCTATTCTTTCTTTCAACAACTCCATTTTGTGGAGCCGCTCTAGGAAAAGCAAAGTTGTGAGAGATACCATGTAAATCACAAAACTTTAGAAAAGATTCATTTTTAAATTTACCACCATGATCACTACGAATTTTAATAATAGATGTAGATTTTTCATTTGTAATTCTTCTACAAAGTTTAGAAAATTCTGAAAAAGCATCATTTTTGCTTTTTAGAAAAATCACCCATGTAAACCGAGAATAATCATCTACTATAACAAAAGCATACTTGCTACCATTCAAACTTTGAATTCTAGATGGTCCAAATAGATCTAAATGTAAAAGTTCAAGAGGACGTTTTGTTGAAACTATATCTTTAGCTTTAAAAGAACTCTTGATTTGTTTACCCCTTTGACAAGCATCACATAAGTGATCCTTTTTATATGGTATTCTAGGTAGGCCTCTTACAAGATCATTCTTGGATAATTTTGAAATAATTTTAAAGTTAACATGTTCAAGTCTCTTATGCCATAACCATAAAATTTCATTTGAAACAATAAGACATTTTTCATTAAAAGAGGGTAATTCATCTAAATATAGTTAATACACATTGTTTCTTCTTTTACCTTTAAAAATGATCTTTTTAGATTGAAAATCAGAAATTAAGCATAAATCATTTTCAAAAGAAACATGAAAACCTTTATCACATAATTGATTAATAGATATTAAATTATGCATTAAACCATCCACTAAAAGAACATTTTCTATCAAGGGAAATTTTGGATTACCAATATTACCAATACCTATCACTTTTCCCTTGTTATTGTCACCAAAGGTGACGGTTCCTCCATCCTTATTTTGGAGGGTGGAAAATAACTCCGGCCTTCCAGTCATATGTTTGGAACAGCCGCTGTCCAATATCCATTTGCTCCTTATGTTGTGTACCTACAACAAAATCAGAAAACAGAGCATTTGACCCCTTTCTATTTTCGGGTCCATGAGAGTTAGTCTTAGGAACCCATATCCATTTGGATTTTGGTTTCCTTTGATAATAATTATTCTTTCTATAAAAGGATTTAGAATAATCATTTCTAGATGCATTTCTATTAGAACTAGAAAATTTAGTTTTATGAACAAAAGGTTGAGAATAATGTTTTTGATTTTTCACCACATAGTTTGGTCTATTTTGAGTATCAAAGAAGCTATATCCCAATCCGGTTTTATTAACCAAGCATCTTTGAGAACCAAGAAGTTTTTCTAGATTCTCTTGACCATTTGTAAATTTGGTCACTATAGAAAGAAGATCATTTGACTTTTCTTTAAGACTAGATATTTCTTTTTGTAAGAGATTGGTTCTAACTCCAATTTCTTTTATCTCAAGTGCTTGGCAAGAATTTTCCTTCTTGAGATCTTCTATTTCTTGAAGTAACACTTTATTTTGAGAGTCAAGAGTTAAATTTTCAGTTTTTAACTCTTTATTTTTAGAACTAAGACTCTTAAATTTAGCATATAAATCATTAAATGCTTCAAATAACTCATCATAGTCAAATTGACTTACCGAATCTTCTTGTGCTACAAAACACATGTTGGTGATTTCTTCATTTGATTCTTCATCGGAAGAGGAGTCACTATCATCCCAACATGCTTGAAATGCCTTTTTCTTCTTGAATTGGTCCTTGGGCTTGAATTTGAGAAGAGGACAATCTTTCTTGATATGTCCTGCCTTTTTGCAGTTAAAGCACTTTACTTCATTGGGAATGGAAGAATCTGCTTTCTTTGTCTTTCTTTGAAATCTTCCCTTTTTGATGAATCTTCTGAATTGCCTTGTGATGAGGGCAATATCTTCATCTTCATCTTCTTCAGAATTTTCTGAGTCAGAAGTAGCCTTAAAAGCAAGAGATTTCTTTTTAGGCTCTTCTTCTTGTCTGTCTTGAAGTTGGACCTCATATGCCATTAGGTTACCAACTAAGTCTTCAAGAGTGAGAGTATTGAGATCATTTGTTTCTTCAATAGCAGTGGTTTTTCTCTCTCATTCAGGAGTTAAACACCTTAGAATCTTTCTGACTAAATCCACTTGTGAATATTCTTTTTCAAGGGATTTCAAAGTGTTAGTTATATCGGTCATTCTAGTTACCATGTCCGATATAGATTCATTTTGCTTCATTTTGAACAATTCAAATTTATGAACTAAAAAAGCAATTTTAGATTCTTTTACCTTTGACGTACCTTCGTGTGTTACGAGAAGAGTATGCCAGATTTCATTAGCTGTAGAGCATTGAGAGATGCGATTGAACTCTACCTTGTCAACGCCACAATATAAGGCATTCATTGCCTTGGCATTAAGTGAAGCAGTCTTCTTTTCTTCATCGGTCCATCAGCTGAAATCAGTTGATGGAGTTTGGTACTTTTCTGAAACAACTCTCCAGATATCGAGATCCATAGATTGCAGGAATATTGTCATTCTTACTTTCCAGTATCCATAGTTTGTTCCATCGATGAGAGGAGGACGAACAAAGGACCTTCCTTCTTTGTGCTGAGATGTTGTAGTTGCCATGCTAGATGATGGTCAAATCAAAGTAATAGCAAACCTGTGCTCTGATACCAAGTGAAAGTGCACTAGGATCAAGGCAACGAGCACTAGAGGGGGGGTGAATAGTGCTTTTAAAACTTTCTGCGGAATATTGAAGGATTTTGCAAATCTCAAAGCAAACACACATAGAACACAAGATTTTATCTTGGTTCGGTCAAACCCGACCTACATCCAGTCCCCAAGCAAAACCTGCTTGAGATTTTCCACTATCAACCTTGTAAACTACAAGATCACACAGACCATAACCGGTCCCACTTTCAGTAACAATCCCACTGAAAGCAAACAACTCCTTTACACCAAGGAGTCCTTCTTTTTACAGAAAAGAAATAACAACTTACAATACAACCTATGAGCCTTCCTTTTGAATGCAAATGAGATGCAATTGGATTTTGAGGTTGTTGAAACACTCTACTCACAAATTCACTATCTCTCAAAGTGATTTGAGTGAAAAATTAAAGTGAAAATATCACGTGAGTGAGAAAATCAATACTTGACTGAATAAGAGTGAAAAGCAAGATTCAAATCGATTGAATTGTTGTTTTTTAGTGTAAAATGTACTCATATTTGTAGTTAAAAGATTCCATACGTTGAGAGTATGAAAGGGTGTCAAAACGGTCCATTTTGAACAATCAAAACGTTTGAAAAATGAAAAGACACGCCTTTTTGAAGTTTCAGGAAAACGACAAAATTAGTCGACTGAAACATCAGTTAGTCGACTAATAGTTAGTTATTAGTAGACTGACAGTTATCGTCGGTCGACTGATCTGTTAATCGTGCCGTTTGAAAATTTGAACTTTTGAAACTTAGTCGACTGGAGAAAAGTTAGTCGACTGATAATATCATCAGTAGACTGAAAAACCTTTTAGTCGACTGCTGCTAAAAACTTCTGAAAAACAAACATTCTGTTCGGTCGACTGATAAAAAGCATTAGTCGACTGCTGCTAAATTTTTCAGAATACACATGTTCTGTTCAGTCGACTGAAAAACCATTAGTCGACTGCTGCTAATTTTTCAGAAAACACATGTTCTGTTCAGTCGACTGAAAAACCATTAGTCGACTGCTGCTAATTTTCCAGAAAACACATGTTCTGTTCAGTCGACTAAAAAAACCTTCGGTCGACTAATTTGACAAGAATGACTTTTTAGAAAATATGGCGCGAAAGGATTAGTCGACTGATAAGTCTATTGGTCGACTAATAAACATGAAAATTTAAGAAAAGAGTTTTCTAAAAAGATTTTCAAATGAGTTTCTTTTAGAAAAGATTTTCTAAAGACTTTTAAGGTGAAATGCAACCTAAATATGCACTCTAAGTAAGGCTCTTACAAGAATCTAATACTTTTAATGAATTAAACATTTGCACACTAGTCTTCAAGGATTCTTCACTGAATTCTTCAATTTCTTCATAGCCTTAGCTGAAATGCAGTTGATTCCACTTGCTCATCATCAAAACCTTGTACTTGAAGTATCATGTATTGCTTCATTGTCGTAACAAAATCAACACAAGGGTTGATTTTAAAGATAATGGTTCGAAACCAATTTAAGAAAAGAAGATCACCGCGATGGTTGATTTTTGAAAAAGATTGGACCGAAATATTAAACTTTTGGGTGATCATAACGAAGATGTTTGTAGAAAATTTTCAAGAATTTCACGATTTTTGAAAAACCCTCATAGGTAATTTCATTTCTCTCATGAATGATGTTGGGATTGCCCCTCATCTTGAAAAGAATAGGCAAAGAAGATTCTTTAAAATGAAAACAGGTGCCCTAATGGGGCAAAAGAAAGAAGTATTGGATGAAGAAAATTGACATTTTATTGATAAGCAGAACTGATAACAAAAAATTGCATATTTATAAGCACTCGACAAAAGGGTTGCAAAAATTGGGCGGACTTGCCCCTACGAGGTGACTGGCAAAACGAAAGAGAGAAAGCAGGAAACTTTAGCATCGTCAATTTTCTGAATGATCTGGGAAAGGCTTGGTCAAGATGGTCAGCTCGTCTTCTTCTTCCTCTTCAGCAAGGAGGCTCTTGTCAATGCAATCCTGAACAATATTTTTGAAGACAAAACAATGATCAATGTCATGCCCTACTGCCTGATGGAATTTGCAAAACTGATTCTTGAATCTTCCCATGATGGTGGGAGGCGTTGTGGCCTTTGGGAGCTTCACTAATCCCTTAGTCATCATGAATTCAAGGGCTTTTTCGAGTGTTTGTTTGAGAGGAGTGAACACACGATCATTACTCCAACCTTCACGCTTTATCTTTTTCTTTTGTGGAAAGTTGGGCTGAGATAGCTTGCTATTTTGTCTTTCCTCTCGATCCGCATGGTTGCCCTTACTACCTTTGTTGTCATTGCGGCTGATGTTGGCGGAGGAGGTGAAATTTGCCTTTTTCTTTGGATCTAGATTGTTCTTGACGAGGGTGATACCATCATAGACACCATTCTCCAACCCCATCTCGAGCCACTCGGCTCGTTCAGTAAGCTCTATGAAAGACTTGGAAGGCAAGGTGGAGATAAGACTTCTCAAAGGTTGTGAGAAGTTGTTCAGGATCAGCGATAAAGCATGCCTCTCTGATATAGGATCCCTCATTTTGTTGCAGGTCTCTCTCCATCTGCGAATGAAGTCCCTTGCCTTTTCATTTTCATTCTGCCTTAGATTGCAGAGATGGCTCAATGTTGGGAGCGCTTCAGTATTGAACAGAAATCGCTCAATGAATAGGTTGACCACCTTATCGAATTCTCGCAGCTCGATTGGATTGATATGCTCGGAGTACCACTTGGCGGCAGTGCCTTCTAAGCTACGAGGAAAACAGAGAAATAGGGCCCTATTGTCTCTGTTGAATTTGGAACATTCGGCGAAGAACATGGCGAGATGGGCTTTGGGATCACCAGAACCATCGAACTTGATGAACTTGCGGGGCAGGTTTTCCAGTTCTTCGTCTCCTTCTAATCCATCATAAAAATCCTCGCTAGTGAAGACTTTCTTGCCCTTGTCGCGAGCTTGCAGGTCTTTAACAACTTTGGCCATTTCTTTGAACTGTGCTTGAAGAGGTTTTTCTATTGCTTGGACCTTTGGTTTGCGAGTTGCTCCATGAATGATCTCGCATTCTTCCTCGGTATCATCTGCTGATTCTTCTTCGTCCGAAGTATCTTGAACATGCTCCTTGGTTGATTTCTTGGCCACACAATCTCTAATTTTCTGACTGAATGGATTTTTGTCTAAGTTGGTGCCAGCCTGCTCACTCATCATCCTCTTCATCATTTTCTGAAACATCGCGTACATCTGAGGATCTATGCCATCATCCTCTTGTTGTTGTTCTTGACTTCTGACGGGTCGCGGGGAGCCCATATCTTCTTCTGAGGCTGAGGAGTACTGAGATGCCGTTGTTCTTTTTCCTGATCTTGTTCGAACCATCAAATGTTGTGGATGCTCTCTACAGGATAAAGTCTTGATTAGACTCTAAGGGAATTTTGGATTGGGAGAAAAATGATTATTGGCGATATGGTAAACAATTGGAAGAATATCCCATTACTAGGGATGGAGTCGCCGCTGAAATCAGGACAATTGTGTTGTCATTCTTTGTAAGAGAAATAACAACGGAAAATGTGCCTTGTTACCTAGGCAAGGTCGTCAACCACGAGGAAAAACATCATTTTGAAGGAAAGAGATATCTCTTGGAAAACAATCCGCAAACGGATTTAGAATAAGGAGAAGGCAAGTGGGTAAACAATTTCCACTGCAATAATCAAGGTATGCACGAGGAAAATAAGGTGAAGAATTTTTGCAAATATACAAAAGAATTGAAAATCCAATGAGAGAAAACATATGATTTTGGAAAATTGCAGGCAGGATGAAAATGCAGCTGGAAATTCGAGATCTAGTGGAACGGAAGAATGAAAAATCACCTGGAGTTTTGAAAGAAATTGGATATTTGGGAAAATCTTCCAGGGTTTGAGAAAATAAAGGAAAAGGTGAAAATATGGATATTTGAAAATATTTTTGAAAAAATGTAAGAAAATAGAGGTAAAATATGAACAATCACATTCTGCACAAACATTTATGCACATACAGCACTCCCTAAAAGGCTGACTCTAAATGCATCAATTTGAAAACAGCTGTAGGACCTTAATCCTAACTCTAGGCTCAGATCATCTTTGTCCAATCCAGTTATGCCGATATACCCGAACCGAAATTCGAGGTACGTGGCATATAATTTCAACTCCGGTTCTAAGGTAAGGTTTTCCAACATCGTTGAGCGCCTACCAATATACTTCGAACTGTGGCCCGCGGTACGTGGTAGGGGGCGTTAACCCAAATAATTGGCCCAGTTGTGAGGCTCTGTCCCGAACTAGGGTTCTGGAAGAGAGCCCAGCAACGTGAAGACCAGGTAATGATAGGTAATGGAGTTTTAAAAAAAAATGATCACATGCAAGAAATAGATGGCTCTAAAACCTAAAGAGATAGACTTTTGAAAATCTTTGAAGAAGCATACATTGTTTGCATTCAGATCCTAAATCGAGGAGAGTTATGTTTAGACCTAAGTCTATGTGAGCATGAAAATATCTCCTCAATCTGGTCCTACCAAACCATGCCTAATCTATATGCAATCAATGTCAGCTAGGTCGAAATCTAGGCTCCTAGGTTTGCATGACATCAGAAGTAAAAGAGCTGACATTTTGTGAACATAATTTCGATAATTGAATTAAGTCAAGCACACTTTGGATCAAACAAAAACAGTCCCATCTCGGTCGCCAAACCTGTTATCGTCGCAAAATTTTTCCCGTCTTCCCTTCCTTGCGGAAGAGAGAGGGAAATGCTTTTGCGATTCAAACTTGACCGAATTTTGGAAATTGTTTTGAAATACTCGCCTCCATTTTGAAAATTGTGGGAAAATCCATGGGATGGGGCTCGACCTGTCGGTACGAGGTTCGACCGTTCCTGTCGCCTTTAACAGGGAGGGGTAATCGAAACAAGGACCAAAATTGTGCTTGACTTAGTAAAATTATCGAAATTGTGTTCTATCCTAAATGCACAAAGAATTCAGGCATGTGCTATGAAAATTTTGGAAAATGTAAATTGGAAAATATGATGTATGCTTAGAAAACATTTGGAGTTGAAAAGCATTTCTCAGGAAAAGATGGAAATCAATCTCTCAGAAAAACTCAGACGAAGAAGGTTTGAAAATCTCGGGAAAGTTTATAAAGACTTAGAAAATCTTGAAGAGATGAGAATCTCGAGAAAATCTTGAGAAAGTTTATAAAGATTTAGAAAATCATGAAGAAATGAGAATCTCAGGAAAACTGAAGGAATTCTTGAGAAAAGATGAATATTTGAAAAGGAAAACACTTGTCAGGAAAACTCAGACTTTGAGAATTTTCTTAGAAAAATGAGTGAAAATCTATAGGAAAACTCATTGGAGAAGAAAATTCAGAACTTAGGAAATTGAAATCCTGAAAATATTGTCCTTGAAATCTCTGAAAATCGATTTTGATTCTTGAAAAAGATGAAAATTTCTTTTGAAAATGGATCTTAAGAAAATAACTTTTTAGGGAAAATCACAAAAAAAACTTTGATTTGGAAAATCCAACTTCGGAAATCCTCATAGTTTCTTGAGAAATCGATTCCATGAAGTGAAAATCTCTTGAGAAAATCATGAGAAAAACAGATGATGCAGATGATTTGAATAAATGAATGCACTTTGAAAAGATTTCTGAAAAATTGGTTGGAAAAATGTGGATTAAGCCAAAGTAAATCCTTCACATATTCTGACTGTGGCCATGAATATGTTTAGAGCTTACTTGAGTTAATTCACAATATTTTGAAAAGTTAGAAATATGATGTGCATTTTTAAGATAGCCTAAGAGTGTAGGCTCAATGTGACTGGTAGAGAGATGATGGATCTGGGTCTCGTCCATATTCCGACTAGGGCCGTAAATATGGACTCCACCGAGTTCATCAACTCTCTAAGAGTTGGTGCACATGCCATTCGTGTTCATCCACGATGAATTTTGAAAATTTAGATATATGCATCATAGAATCAGGATAATACAAAAATCAAACTATATGAGATGCATCCTAATCTAAGTAATAAAAGTAAATATTATTCCAAGTTTGATTATTACATTTCTGACGTGAGTCAAAATAAATGAAATAAAAATACATAATGAAAAAGAATCAGCCTCCTCCAGACTTTCCTGCAAAATTGAGAATTAGTACAAGATAACCAAGAAAATGGGTATATATACTATATACAACGAAGATATATATGTAGACATAGAAATATTTGAATTTATGCTAAATGATATATGGTAATGAAGATATATTCACAAAAAAGTAAAAGAAAAGAAAAATATATGTGATAACAAGTGCACATGAAGGGATATATATATATACGTATACATATAGGTAGACATACATACATATCGATATATATATACCTATAATAAGAAAATATACATATAAAGGAAAATTCCATATAATGGGTAAAATCAGAAAATATAGGTATATACAGTTTCTGTAGGTGATTTCACACAGCCGTATTTCTCAAATTATAATGTATTTTTCAATAAAAATGGGTATGGAGCTTCCCCATATATCAATAATGAAGTGTGCAAAAGATGGCATAGAGATCATGAACGGATATGGATATATCCGTTCATGAACATAGCCGATTGTCAAGACTGCATACCTGCAGAAGATGGTAAATACTACACATACGTAATGTGCAGGAAATGCACTGTGGGAACTATGGGCTGTTTCAATGATACTGTGAAGGTGTAATGAGGATGAAAGAAAAGGTGCCATTGATGCTGCGAGTATTAGTGACGTTATGGTAATAGCTACAAGATGGTAAAGGGACTGAATTCACCAGAATTTCAGCAGGTGATCACACAGATATACCAGCATCTAAACAAAATTGCACCAGAAAATGATCAAAGTTTGCAGCACTTAGCAATTTAATCAGAAATGTGGTGAACAGTGATCACCAAAATGGCAACTATTCAAGATTCCAGTCGTGGATTGAAACTATCCGCAACATTGATTCTCAATGAAATTCCACTCAGCTGAATTATTAAACAGGCATAGAGTCAGATCAAAATCCACCAGGAATGAGCACTGCATCATATATGTTCACTAGAATATGAATGTTCCAGATTCTCAAATTAAAATCCACAGAAATTTCAGACAGTTCACAATTATAAGGGAGTTCCAATACGGACATGAGTTTAAACAAATATCCGATCTTTGATTGGATCTAAAAGGATTAACAACACGAACTAACTTGAACGGGTATCCATATGATAGATCAACTAACTCTGTAGCAAATACAAAATCCATCAAAATCAATCACTGTGAAATCAAAATAAGATTGCAGAAAATAACTAAAAAAAAAAAAAGAACTAAGAACAAGAAATTAAAATGACGCGTGAAGACAAACAGGACGATAGAAGAGACCTCTTACAATGGGGCTGGAGCTTTGCAGGAGGGAAATGAAGAAGATGGGGAAGTACTGGATCTTCTGCTGGTAGGCTGAAGGCAAAACGATGGCAACCTGCTGGACCTCTTGTTGATGGGCTGAAGAAGGTGAATGACAGCAGCTGGATGGGCTAAAGAGGATGAAGACCTTGATGGAGGTCCTGCTGCTGGGCTAAAGGAGATGGGAATGAGCTGGTTCCTTCGGCTGATGGGCTGAAATGGTGTGGCAGCAGCCGTTGAAGGTGGAAACGTTGGCTGGCTGGGCTTTCCTGCTGTGGCTGGACTGAAGAAGGGGAAGACCTTGATGAAGGTCCTGCTGCTGGGCTAAAGGAGATGGGAATGAGCTGGTTCCTTCGGCTGATGGGCTGAATTGGTGTGGCAGCTGAAAGTGCACTAGGATCGAGGCAACGAGCACTAGAGGGGGGGGTGAATAGTGCTTTTATAACTTTCTGCGGAATATTGAATGATTTTGCAAATCTCAAAGCAAACACACAAAGAACACAAGATTTTATCCTGGTTCGGTCAAACTCGACCTACATCTAGTCCCCAAGCAAAACCCGCTTGAGATTTTCCACTATCAACCTTGTTAACTACAAGATCACATAGACCATAACCGGTCCCACTTTCAGTAACAATCCCACTGAAAGCAAACAACTCCTTTACACCAAGGAGTCCTTCTTTTTACACAAAAGAAATAACAACTTACAATACAACCTATGAGCCTTCCTTTTGAATGCAAATGAAATGCAATTGGCTTTTGAGGTTGTTGAAATACTCTACTCACGAATTCACTATCTCTCAAAGTGATTTGAGTGAAAAACTGAAGTGAAAGTATCACGTGAGTGAGAAAACAAATACTTGAATGGATAGGAGTGAAAAGCAAGAAGTAATTCAATATAATTCTATTGAATTTCATGTTTTTGAGTGTAGAATGCACTCATATTTATAGTTAAAAGATTTCATACGTTAAGAGTATGAAAGGGTGTCAAAACTGTCCATTTTGAACGATCAAAACGTTTGAAAAATGAAAAGACACGCCTTTTTGAAGTTTCAGAAAAACGGCAAAATTAGTCGACTGAAACATCAGTTAGTCGACTAATAGTTAGTTATTAGTAGACTGACAGTTATCGTCGGTCGACTGATCTGTTAATCGAGCCGTTTGAAAATCTGAACTTTTGAAACTTAGTCGACTTGAGAAAAGTTAGTCGACTGATAATATCATCAGTAGACTGAAAAACCTTTTAGTCGACTGCTGCTAAAAACTTTTGAAAAACAAACATTCTGTTCGGTCGACTGATAAAAAGCATTAGTCGACTGCTGCTAAATTTTACAGAAAACACATGTTCTGTTCAGTCGACTGAAAAATCATTAGTCGACTGCTGCTAATTTTCCAGAAAACATACATTCTGTCCAGTCGACTGATAAAACCTTCGATCGACTAATTTGACAAAAATGACTTTTTAGAAAATATGGCGCGAAAGGATTAGTCGACTGATAAGTCTATTGGTCGACTAATAAACATGAAAATTTAAGAAAAGAGTTTTCTAAAAAGATTTTCAAAAGAGTTTCTTTTAGAAAAGTTTTTCTAAAGACTTTTAAGGTGAAATGCAACCTAAATATGCACTCTAAGTAAGGCTCTTACAAGAATCTAAGACTTTTAATGAATTAAACATTTGCACACTAGTCTTCAAGGATTCTTCACCGAATTCTTCAATTTCTTCATAGCCTTAGCTGAAATGCAGTTGATTCCACTTGCTCATCATCAAAACCTTGTACTTGAAGTATCATGTATGGCTTCATTGTCGTAACAATATCCCCCTTTTGGATGATGACAAACTTAATCAAAGATGAAGCATTTAGATGCATAGATGGAGATTTTACTCCCCCTATCAATATGCTGCAAAACATTAAAAGTTAGCACATTTAAAGCACATATATCACATATTGATTGGTTTGCATTTTCATTCATCATTTCTTCATGTATTTAGAAATACATTCATTCAAAGCTTTCTTTTTCTCTTAATTTTGCATTTCTCATGCAAGATCTCCTGTAATGTAATTGCTATCATCTTTTTCTCAAGATCTCCTGCAATTTCAATGTAATGCTATCTTTATCTTTTTCTCCCCCTTTGTCAGAATTAAAAAGAGTAAGGGCAAAAATAGCATAAGCAAAATAGACTTTTAACTCGTATCTCTATTTTAAAACACGGCAAGAGAGTTCCGGCGTGTTTTGAAGATGCGCCAGTCACTGCAAGAGGAGTCCGGCATTTCAAGATCACGGCCAGAAGATTCCGGCGTCTCCCTGTTACGGTAAGAAAATCCCGGCGATGATGGAGTCGAACGACACTCTGAGGGTTTTTCGGAAGAGAGAGAGAGAGAGGCAAAAGAGAAAGAGGGGTTTTCGGTTTAAGGGTTTCATTTAAAAAAAAAAACGAAAAGGTACGAAGTGAAACGATGCCTCTTTTTTTTAAAAAAAAATGGGTTTTAAAACAAATCCAAGGGGTGTCGGGTCCCTTCACTTAAATTTAAAAAAATTTAGTCGACTAAAACTTTATCGGTCGACTAAAAAAGTGCGACATATTCTAAAAATATCATCAGTCGACTAGAACTATATCGGTCAACTAATATGATGCGATACATTCCAAAATATAAAAACACCTGTCGACTAGAATTTTATCGGTCGACTAATATAGTGCGATTTTGAGATTTTGTTCAAAAATCAGCATTTTTATAAATCCAAAAACGAGCAAATACCTAGTTATCTCCTAATTCTCATAAAATCTTCATTTTTAAGAGGTTTAGTGAAGATATTGGCATGTTGTTCTTTAGTGGAAATAAAATTTAACGAAATATCTCCTTTTAACACATGATCTCTTAAAAAATGATGTCTGACTTCAATATGCTTAGTTCTTGAGTGCTGAATAGGATTTTTCGAAAGATTTATAGCACTAGTGTTATCATAATAAATAGTTGTTGTGGAGTAATTCAAACCAAAATCTTTTAAGGTCTGTTTCATCCAAAGTACTTGTGAACATGCTAAACTAGCTGCTATATATTCAGCTTCAGTTGTTGAGAGTGATACTGAATTTTGCTTTTTACTAAACCAAGAGACTAAGGAATTTCCCAAGAAATGACAAGTTCCACTAGTACTCTTGCGATCAGATTTACTTCCTGCAAAATCTGCATCACTATATGAAACTAAATCAAAGGAAGATGATTTTGGGTAAAACAAACCGAAATCTGAAGTATCTTTCAAATAACGAAGAATTTGTTTTACTGCAGTTAAATGAGATTCCTTTGGATTAGCTTGAAATCTTGCACACATACAAACACTAAACATAATATCAGGTCGACTAGCAGTTAAGTATAATAGAGATCCGATCATACCTCTGTAGAGCTTAGTATCTACACTTTTACCATTTTCATCTTTATCAAGAGAAGTAGTTGTACTCATAGGATTCCTTCTTGATTTCGATGAGTCCATCCCAAATCTCTTGAGAAGTTCTTTTGTATACTTACCCTGATTGATGAAGATTCTTTCTTCAGTTTGCTTTATTTGAAGTCCAAGGAAGTAGTTTAATTTGCCCATCAAGCTCATTTCAAACTCTTCCTGCGTAGCCTTAGCAAATTCTTTACAAAGAGAATCATTAGTAGAACCAAATATTATGTCATCAACATAAATTTGCACAATAAGAATATCTGAATTAAGATTTTTAATAAATAAAGTGGAGTCTACCCGACCAATGAAAAAACCAGATTGTTCTAGAAAATTTCGTAGTCTTTCATACCACGCTCTTGGTGCTTGTTTGAGTCCATACAGAGCTCTTTTCAATTTGTAGACCTTTTTTGGATATTTCTCATTTTCAAGTTCACCACCATGATCACTACGAATTTTAATAATAGATGTAGATTTTTCATTTGTAATTCTTCTACAAAGTTTAGAAAATTCTAAAAAAGCATCATTTTTGCTTTTTAGAAAAATCACCCATGTAAACCGAGAATAATCATCTACTATAACAAAAGCATACTTGCTACCATTCAAACTTTGAATTCTAGATGGTCCAAATAGATCTAAATGTAAAAGTTCAAGAGGACGTTTTGTTTAAACTATATCTTTAGCTTTAAAAGAACTCTTGATTTGTTTACCCCTTTGACATGCATCACATAAGTGATCCTTTTTATATGGTATTCTAGGTAGGCCTCTTACAAGATCATTCTTGGATAATTTTGAAATAATTTTAAAATTAACATGTCCAAGTCTCTTTGTGCCATAACCATTGAATTTCATTTGACACAATAAGACATTTTTCATTAAAAGAGGGTAATTCATCTAGATACACATTGTTTCTTCTTTTACCTTTAAAAATGATCTTTTTAGATTGAAAATCAGAAATTAAGCATAAATCATTTTCAAAAGAAACATGATAACCTTTATCACATAATTGACTAATAGATATTAAATTATGCATTAAACCATCTACTAAAAGAACATTTTCTATCAAGGGAAATTTTGGATTACCAATATTACCAATACCTATCACTTTTCCCTTGTTATTGTCACCAAAGGTGACGGTTACTCCATCCTTATTTTGGAGGGTGGAAAATAACTCCGGTCTTCCAGTCATATGTTTGGAACAACCGCTGTCCAATATCCATTTGCTCCTTATGTTGTGTACCTACAACAAAATCAGAAAACAGAGCATTTGACCCCTTTCTATTTTCGGGTCCATGAGAGTTAGTCTTAGGAACCCATATCCATTTGGATTTTGGTTTCCTTTGATAATAAGTATTCTTTCTATAAAAGGATTTAGAATAAACATTTCCAGATGCATTTCTACTAGAAAGTTTAGTTTTATGAACGAAAGGTTGAGAATAATGTTTTTGATTTTTCACCACATAGTTTGGTCTATTTTGAGTATCAAAGAAGCTATATCCCAATCCGGTTTTATTAACCGAGCATCTTTGAGAACCAAGAAGTTTTTCTAGATTCTCTTGACCATTTGTGAATTTGGTCACTATAGAAAGAAGATCATTTGACTTTTCTTTAAGACTAGATATTTCTTTTTGTAAGAGATTGGTTCTAACTCCAATTTCTTTTATCTCAAGTGCTTGGCAAGAATTTTCCTTCTTGAGATCTTCTATTTCTTGAAGTAACACTTTATTTTGAGAGTCAAGAGTTAAATTTTCAGTTTTTAACTCTTTATTTTTAGAACTAAGACTCTTAAATTTAGTATATAAATCATTAAATGCTTCAAATAACTCATCATAGTCAAATTGACTTACCGAATCTTCTTGTGCTACAAAACACATGTTGGCGACTTCTTCATTTGATTCTTCATCGGAAGAGGAGTCACTATCATCCCAACATGCTTGAAATGCCTTTTTCTTCTTGAATTGGTCCTTGGGCTTGAATTTGAGAAGAGGACAATCTTTCTTGATATGTCCTGCCTTTTTGCAGTTAAAGCACTTTACTTCATTGGGAATGGAAGAATCTGCTTTTTTTGCCTTTCTTTGAAATCTTCCCTTTTTGATGAATCTTCTGAATTGCCTTGTGATGAGGGCAATATCTTCATCTTCATCTTCTTCAGAATTTTCTGAGTCAGAAGTAGCCTTAAAAGCAAGAGACTTCTTTTTAGGCTCTTCTTCTTGTTTGTCTTGAAGTTGGACCTCATATGCCATTAGGTTACCAACTAAGTCTTCAAGAGTGAGAGTATTGAGATCATTTGCTTCTTCAATAGCAGTGGTTTTTCTCTCCCATTCAGGAGTTAAACACCTTAGAATCTTTCTGACTAAATCCACTTGTGAATATTCTTTTCCAAGGGATTTCAAAGTGTTAGTTATATCGGTCATTCTAGTTATCATATCCGATATAGATTCATTTTGCTTCATTTTGAACAATTCAAATTTATGAACTAAAGAAGCAATTTTAGATTCCTTTACCTTTGACGTACCTTCGTGAGTTACGAGAAGAGTATGCCAGATTTCATTAGCTGTAGAGCATTGACAGATGCGATTGAACTCTACCTTGTCAACGCCACAATATAAGGCATTCATTGCCTTGGCATTAAGTGAAGCAGTCCATTTTTCACCATCGGTCCATCGGCTGAAATCAGTTGATGGAGTTTGGTACTTTTCTGAAACAACTCTCCAGATATCGAGATCCATGGATTGCAGGAATATTGTCAGTCTTACTTTCCAGTATCCATAGTTTGTTCTGTCGAAGAGAGGAGGACGAACAGAGGAGCCTCCTTCTTTGTGCTGAGATGTTGTAGTTGCCATGCTAGATGATGGTCAAATCAAAGTAATAGCAAACCTGTGCTCTGATACCAAATGAAAGTGCACTAGGATCGAGGCAACGAGCACTAGAGGGGGGGGTGAATAGTGCTTTTATAACTTTCTGTGGAATATTGAATGATTTTGCAAATCTCAAAGCAAACACACAAAGAACACAAGATTTTATCCTGGTTCGGTCAAACTCGACCTCCATCCAGTCCCCAAGTAAAACCTGCTTGAGATTTTCCACTATCAACCTTGTAAACTACAAGATCACACAGACCATAACCGGTCCCACTTTCAGTAACAATCCCACTGAAAGCAAACAACTCCTTTACACCAAGGAGTCCTTCTTTTTACACAAAAGAAATAACAACTTACAATACAACCTATGAGCCTTCCTTTTGAATGCATATGAAATGCAATTGGCTTTTAAGGTTGTTGAAATACTCTAGTCACGAATTCACTATCTCTCAAAGTGATTTGAGTGAAAAACTGAAGTGAAAGTATCACGTGAGTGAGAAAACAAATACTTGAATGGATAGGAGTGAAAAGCAATAAGTAATTCAATATACTTCTATTGAATTTCATGTTTTTGAGTGTAGAATGCACTCATATTTATAGTTAAAAGATTCCATATGTTAAGAGTATGAAAGGGTGTCAAAACTGTCCATTTTGAACGATCAAAATGTTTGAAAAATGAAAAGACACGCCTTTTTGAAGTTTCAGAAAAACAGCAAAATTAGTCGACTGAAACATCAGTTAGTCGACTAATAGTTAGTTATTAGTAGACTGACAGTTATCGTCGGTCGACTGATCTGTTAATCGAGCCGTTTGAAAATCTGAACTTTTGAAACTTAGTCGACTTGAGAAAAGTTAGTCGACTGATAATATCATCAGTAGACTGAAAAACCTTTTAGTCGATTGCTGCTAAAAACTTTTGAAAAACAAACATTCTGTTCGGTCGACTGATAAAAAGCATTAGTCGACTGCTGCTAAATTTTACAGAAAACACATGTTCTGTTCAGTCGACTGAAAAATCATTAGTCGACTGATGCTAATTTTCCAGAAAACATACATTCTGTCCAGTCGACTGATAAAACCTTCGGTCGACTAATTTGACAAAAATGACTTTTTAGAAAATATGGCGCGAAAGGATTAGTCGACTGATAAGTCTATTGGTCGACTAATAAACATGAAAATTTAAGAAAAGAGTTTTCTAAAAAGATTTTCAAAAGAGTTTCTTTTAGAAAAGTTTTTCTAAAGACTTTTAAGGTGAAATGCAACCTAAATATGCACTCTAAGTAAGGCTCTTACAAGAATCTACGACTTTTAATGAATTAAACATTTGCACACTAGTTTTCAAGGATTCTTCACCGAATTCTTCAATTTCTTCAGAGCCTTAGCTGAAATGCAGTTGATTCTACTTGCTCATCATCAAAACCTTGTACTTGAAGTATCATGTATGGCTTCATTGTCGTAACAGCAGCAGCCGTTGAAGGTGGAAACGTTGGCTGGCGGGGCTTTCCTGCTGTGGCTAGGCTGAAGAAGGGGAAAACGTTGGACCTCCTGCTGTGTAGCTGAAAGAAATGATGGGCAGCTTGCTGGTGGGCTGAAAAAGATGCAGTTTTGCTGTTGGGTTCTGGTTTTCGGCTGGCTGGTGCTGGAGAAGAGGATGAAACAGAAGCTAATGGCTGGGTGAAGGTCTGCGATGGGCACCTCTGCTGCTGGGGCTTCTGCTGGGATGAAGAAGGATGGCAGTTGGCTGGAGGTGGAAGAACTCCACGCTGAATGGCCCCCCTGCAAAACAGGAAAAGATCCAATTAATCGACCCTCTCTCCTCTCTCCTGCCTCAATCGGCTAGCTCCTCTCTCAATCGATCAATGGCCTTCCCTTTTAAAAAAAAAATTCAGCTCCCTTCAAAAAAAAAATGCAGCCCCCCCCATTCATGAGGTTCCGTTACCTCTTTTTTGAAATTTTTTTGAACTAACCGTTTCAAGAGAGGCGCATTCCCTGTTTTTTCAAAATTTGGTTTTATTTTCCTAAGTTTTAGGCAAAATCAAATCTATTACTTTAGGGAAATTCGGCTGTGCCATTAAGGCTGCATCCTTCTTAAAAAAAAAATTATTTAAACAAATCAATAAAAAGGAATAAAATAAAAAAATGGATATTGAAATAAATGAGAGGCTTTTATGGAAATGCCACCTCAATCCACTTTAAAATCCTTTTGAAAATAAAGTTTTTGTTTTATTTTTGCAAGTCTTTTATTTTCGATTGGGGTGCCACATGTGTGTGGGCCCATTAACTAAAAATAAATAAATAAATATTGAGAAATTAAGAAAAATTTGCAAATTGGTATGAACTTCGGGTGGGTCCCGCTTGAGAATAAACAACTTACCTGAGAGTCTGAGTATGATGCTAGTTCAAAGGCGGGTCCCACTCCATTTATTTGAAGATACGAGATAAAACATTATTTGTTTTCAAGAATTTGGAAAAATTGGGTTTTCAGGGCAAAAATATGGATAAATGTAAAAAAATTTGTAAAGAGATTTAAAATCTTTTGCAAAAAGTTTTGAGATAAAATCTTTAAAATCAATATCCAAATATCCATATTGTTTTTCTTGAGAAAAGTTTTTGTAATTCAAAGTCCTGGGGGTAAAATGGGAAAATTTGGTAATTTTGAATAC
Source organism: Nuphar pumila (assembly GCF_984573655.1). Classification (NCBI taxonomy): domain Eukaryota; kingdom Viridiplantae; phylum Streptophyta; class Magnoliopsida; order Nymphaeales; family Nymphaeaceae; genus Nuphar; species Nuphar pumila. The sequence continues at coordinate 83,657,448 of NC_143260.1, read as the reverse complement.
CCAGGGTTTTAAAAATCAATTTGAAAAAGTTTAAAAATCAAATCTGGATGGGCAATTTTGAAAATCAGGAGTTCTGGATCTCAAAATGACATGTTGTGCAATGAAATGATGCAATGCTATGCAAAGACATGTTCTATGAAATGTCACTCTGAGCTCGGACTTGGAAATTTTAGCTTTTTGTCCAGAAAAAGGATTCTGAAATTTTGCAATTTGAAGATGTCTCTGAACCTAAATATAGAAATTTTGAGGCTCAAGAATGAAACTTTAGACTTTCTGCAAGATCTATACTCAAAAATTGACCATTTTTCCCTTCATTGATTCCGGAGAACTGAAATGTGCCGATTAAGGGCGATGTCAAGAAGGTGAGTGAAAATTTGGGGTGTTTACAATGCTTCCATTCGAGATCATGTGCGATGCGTCCGACTATGCGATGGGGGCCATTTTAAGACAACGTGTTGACAAGAAGCCTTATGTGAAATACTATGCGAGCATAACTCTGTCCGATGCTCAGATGAACTACACCACGATAGAGAAGGAACTATTCGCAGTAGTATTCACTTTGGATAAGTTTAGGTCCTATCTTCTTGGTTCGAAAGTGGTTGTCTATTCTGATCATGCTACATTGAAGTACCTTCTCAGCAAGAAAGACACCAAACCGAGGCTCATTCGATGGGTCCTGCTACTACAAAAGTTTGATCTCGAGATTCGAGATAAGAAGGGAAGTGAGAACATAGTAGCAGACCATTTCTCTAGACTGATCGTGGAGACCACTCAGGATCAGAGGCCGATCAGTGATTCTTTCCCCAATGAGCAGATTATGGCCGTCAGAATATCGCAGTTACCCTAGTTTGCTGATATTGTGAACTATCTGGTTTCGAGACAGATTCCTGAGCATTGGAATAAGAATGAGCGAGAGCAATTTTTATCACAGGTGAGGCAGTACTATTGGGATGAACCAGAGTTGTTCAGATATTGTGTGGACCAGATCATTAGAAGGTGCGTCCCGGAAGAAAAGTATGAGTCCATCCTCAGTTTTTGTCATTTGCTAGCTTGTGGAGGGCATTTTAGTAGTAGGAAGACAGCTGCAAAGGTTTTGCAGTCTGGATTTTTTTGGCCGACACTCCACAGAGATGCGCATAAGTTCTGCAGGAAGTGCATTTGTTGTCAGCAGACTGGGAATATGTCCAAGAGGGACATGATGCCCTTGCTCCCGATCTTAATTGTTGAGATTTTTGATGTTTGGGGCATAGATTTTATGGGCCCATTCCCGGCATCGTTCGACAATTTGTATATCTTAGTGGCGGTTGATTATGTGTCCAAATGGGTCGAGGCTGTGGCAACCAAGACCAACGATCACAGAGTTGTGCTTAAGTTCATTAAGCATAATATTTTCAGTCGTTTTGGTGTGCCACGTACGATGATAAGTGATGGTGGAAAGCATTTCAGGAATGTACAGGTAGCTTCTCTTCTGAGAAAGTATTCTGTCAATCATCGGTTCACCACTCCTTATCATCTGCAGACTAGTGGACAGATCGAGGTTTCTAATAGGGAAATCAAGCGGATCTTAGAAAAGACAGTTCGCTCGAACTGCAAGGATTGGTCCCAGCGCTTAGATGATGCTCTTTGGGCATATAGGACTGCGTTTAAAACCCCCATTGGCATGTCCCCGTATCGTCTTGTTTTCAGGAAAGCGTGCCACTTCCCTGTCGAGCTGGAACACATGGTTTACTGGGCAATCAAGAAGTTTAATTTCGACATCACCCAGGCTGGCAAAGAGTGATCATTGCAGCTCACTGAGCAAGAAGAGCTCAGGAATGATGCATACGAGAATGCCAAGTTATATAAAGCTCGCACTAAGGCCTTTCATGATAAGCACATTATCAGAAAAGTGTTTAAGACGGATCAAAAAGTTTGGTTATTCAATTCTTGTTTGCATCTGTTCCTAGGTAAATTAAGGTCAAGATGGGATGAACCCTACATTGTGAGAGAAGTATTCCCGCATGGGGCAGTGACATTATTTGACCCACGTACCAGAGGCACATTCAAGGTGAATGGGCAAAGACTGAAGCCCTACATCTCAGATACCTTACAGGTCGGTGAGTGTGAGGTCGGGGATCTCACAAAGGAATAGGATCTGAGCGGAAGAATGTATCATATGTAGATAGTAGAATTAGGTTTTTCAGTTTTAGCATTTGTTTTTGTTCAGTCATTTGATTTCATATGAGTTTACAATTGTTCTGATTCATGCAGGTTTATCTGATATTCAATGTGAGAGTATAGGTTACAAGGTGCAGGGCATAACCTTCAAAGCAGACCATTGACCAGATTAGCATAAAACTATGCATTCGTATATGCATAGTGGTGGTGCAAAGTCAAGTCAATCATCAACTTCAGAGGCCCAACACATATCAGGTTGTATCTATCCTTTCTCCCGTATTTATTTTATTGGTCTTTAGTGCGCATTTGCATTGCATGTTTGCATATCTTATATGCCACTAGGGACAGTGTCATTCAAGCATGGGGGGAATGGTTTAAATGCACACTAAAATTTGGTTTATTATCTCTAGTAACTAGGTCTTTAAGAACTAGTTTATAGCATATATGATTGTTTTTGCATAATCTAACAATTTAGAATTTTTTAAGCCCCATGTGAATTTTTTTTTCTGATCTGATCCAAAAAGAGTAGTTGTTTATGAAACAATTCAAAGAAAAGATAGTATTTGAATGTTAGAATTTTTTGAATCACTTTAGTATAAGTATGCACAGTATGTTTGTGGAAGAACTAAGCAATTGAAAAATAATTAGAGATATGAGCTTAAAAGAGAAAGAGCTACGTTTAGTTGTTGATGTCTTCGTGATTCCTAGTAGCTGAGCTCAAACACAAGTTGAAATGTTTGAGTCTCATGATAAAAAGGATAACGAAGGAGATCATCTTCTTGTCTAGTCGATATCTGTGGCCTATGTGGTTCGAGTAAGTAGAGTCTAAAGGGTGTTTTACACCTGGTGCCCTAAAGCCATCTAGTTTGGGAGCCACCGACTCGAAGGCTCGTTACATGAACTTCATAGAAAGCCTAAGAGATAGAGACATTGCACATGATTAGAGGAAGACTATACGTAAACTATTAAAATGGAAGGTCTAGTGACTCGAGCAATTAAGTTTGAGGGATACTTTGTATCTGGTGCTCTAAGGTCGTCTGACCTGGGAGTCACTGACCTAAAGCTCGTTACACGGGTCACGAAACTGGATATTTGAAATAGTGCTCAATTGAGAAGAATTGAAAAATGGTGAAAAATTGAAAATCAAAAGAAAAAGAATGAGCTTAATGAGAAAAATTCATTGCTTAAGAATAATTGTGAAATACTGTGCAAAAAATATACAAGTGAGGATAAATGAATAATAACATGATAATACTTGACTTTCTGAGAAAAATCATAAATAATTACAAGTTTAGAAAAGTGAAAAAAAAAATTACTGTGGTGGCATAAAAATTCTAAATTTGTGATGAAAGTGTAAATTACATGAAATATTTGCTGAAACAAATTTCTTAATTGCCTAATATTTTTGAAAAAGATATTTTTATTTCCTGCATGACATAGATGTTTGTGGGTAGCATCTCTGCAAACCCTCACGAGACCTTACTCGTCCACTGGGGTAACCCAGGGGTTTAAAGGGCTTGTTGCATGAGATAAATGCAACCGTGATTCCTACGAAACTGAGTTAGGTATTTTAATTGTTTATTGCATATTTGTTTATTTTCTAATTTCATAACTTAGTTTAGTTTAGTTTGTTAAGGGACTAACAAACATTCAAGCATGGGGGTATTTGATGATGCATGAAATGCACATCATTATAATATAATATCCATGCATTTTTATGTGTTCTTAAGGTTTAGAACCCATGAATGGATGTATTTTGAAATAAAGAGATGTCGGTTCGAATTTCAATCAAATCAGAGTTAAATTGAGTGAGATATTACAATTTTAGTGCTTAGGCGCGGATTTCAAGGCAAATCGGATCAAGATCCGACCCAAATATCACATTTTGGGTCTTGGATTAGTCCATAAACATCACAATCCATCTCACATGTGATCCAAACCCAATTCATAAACCGTTTTCAGAAAACCCCCTTCAAAAGAGGCGCCTAGCATTTAATTTCATTTTAAACCTCATTTTGAATTTGTAAAAACTTTAGATTAGGTTTAAATATGATTTTTTGAAAACCCTAGGACGTTTTTGCCTTGGTATTTGCACCCAGCCAGAGCTCCTCTTCCTCCTCCATGCCTTCCTCTCCATTCCACCTCCATTGATTCTCCTTTCTTTATTGTTTCTTTTCCTTCATGTTTTTTCTTCCTCCTCCATTTTCTCTCCCATCATAGTGTGAATCATTTAACGTGTGATTTGCTGTATTTTTGCAGGGTTGCAGGCCAACATGGGTATTCTTCCCAGCCGATGTGCCATCTACACCACTAGGAAAGGCCGGCTTCTTCCCCTTCTGACCCTCTTCTCCATTGGGCGCAGCCCTTTCACTTCCACCACTCGGCACCATTCGTTAGGCGTATCCTTGCAGCAATACACAGTCACGTTGATGTGAATCACAGCAACAACGAGTTTGGCAGTGAAGTTCCATGGTTTAAATCGCTCTACCTCATCCCCACCTTCGTCGGACTGCCCTAGAGGTTAGTCGTCTTCTTCCTCATTGCTTTTAGTAAAATCAAGTCCACCCATGGTTTTTCTTCTCATCTCCCAACCTTTTCTTAATTTTGTTTTTTCTTGACAGCAGACCACTGCCTTATTTTTGGTTTTCTGTAGGTCTAAAGAGTGAATCTAATTTCGTTTAATGTGTTAAACCATTTTGTCAATATCATTTAGTTAAAATAGCAAAAATCGGCTAAGTATAACTTAGCCGATTTAGTGTCGTGTCCATTATATTTTATGTTAATTTCTGTAGGTGACAGCATGTTAGATCAATGTTTTATGTAGTCTAGAGTTAGGTTGAGTCGTGGTTAGTCTACATAAAATTAGAATTTTATATTGTTTGGTTTGCTTAGTTCTAGATTTGAGTTTTATGTGGTCATGTTGTAAAAATCGAGTTTGATATTTTATGTATGTCGTCTTCTACCTAGGGACTGGCAGCCATTGTTGGCCCAGCATTGGTCTTTTGTGTTTTTGGAAGGTTTATTAGATTTATGTAGGTTCATATTAGTGGCTAGGTATATTACATGTTAGTTGTTAGGTTAGTTAATAATTAACTAATTTAGAATTAGGTGTAATTCTAGCATTCACGATTTTTCTAATTAAGTCAATTAGTGTCCATGCATTTGGCAAAATTAGATGGCATATAGGTTAGTCATATCATCTTGAATTGATAGGATTGCAATAACTTGAATTTTGAATGAAGGGTAGAGATGACAATGCATAATACGTGAGGTTTTGGTTACTAAGTGGAATTTCCAAATATCATGGGGTTTTGTTTTAGAAAGTAAATTTAATTTCTACCAACCCAGTTGTGAGGATCCTCTTTCCTTTTCGGATTAGGTTATAGATTTGAAATTCGAGTCTATGCCCAATATTTGAGTGAAAATATTTTAGAAAGGGTTTCAAATTTTTGGCAAGTTCAAAAATCGTGTGGATCATGTGGGATGACATTGTTGACTCTGCAAAAACTCAATTTCTTTCAATAAGGCAAGTGTTTATGAGGGCTCATTCCATTCCAAATTCGTCACCTAGTACAATTGGCCTTCTTTCCAAAAATTATATAGCCTAACATAGTGTTTTCTTAATTCATTAAGTAATTTTGGAATAGATTGACCTGTTAATTAGGTTTTCAAAATCGTGTAGGGTCATTCTTGGTAAGTAAGTGTGGTCTTGCAATTGTCTTGATTTAGTTTCCATTCTATTCTTAGGCTAGATTCTTGATTTAAGTCTTCTTTCCTTGTGTCCCATGTTTTAATTTAATTGCTTTGAATAATTTTAGTAACTAGGTATAGTGGTTAGGTCTTAATCAAAATTCGTGTAGAGTGTTCCATTTAAGTAAGTTGTAATGGTTCTTAATTAGTAGTTTGAATTAGTGTTTAATTTTGGGTAGGGTGTTATTAAGCTTAGTTGGGTCCACCTAGGTGGGGCGTGAGCCTATGAGTCAAAGTCAAACCCTATTTGTCCCCTCTAGTGCCCTAGTTAGGTAATTAACCCCAGCTAAGTTGACTGACTAGTGTTAGGTTCAAGTTCGTGTTAACTTTAATTTCAAGTTAGCTTTGGATTTAATTTTCGTGTTTTTAGTTAATTAGTTAGTATATGTTAATTCAATAATATTAGGTTAGTTGATTCTATTAGTTTTAACATTCTAACTCTTAGTTGTATGTTAGTTAAGATAGTTTAATATTTGAATGCATTTTGGAATTTGATCCTAGTATTAATTCGTATTCCTTGCATGTAACATAAGTAGATATCTTAGATTGCATTTCCTTAGCGTAATTAAGTTTTTTTACTGTTATGTAATTAGTTTTAATATTTTAAATGACTGATATTGCATATAATTTAAGAAATAGTGCATAAATCAGATGCTTTGAGATGAATAATGCACTGAATTCACTACCAGATTTTTGCACCAACTTGCACTCGTCATTTTATGTGCAATTTTTCTGAGTTTTTCCAAAAAATTTATTCTATTCTCCTCCTCTGTGTGTTCACTGTCAGCAGACCAAAAATTAGCTCATTTCAATTTGATTTGATCTGATGTTAATGTGTTTTTCAAAATCAGTTTTTTCGCGTTTTTAAATTTTGGGACACACGATTTCCAGATTTTATACGAACTTGAAACGCTTATATCCGGAGCTTCCAGATGCGTTTTTCAAATTCGTAAAGTCTGACAGATTCTTAAATCTGTCAGAAACAGAACAAAAGAAAAATTGTTAAAATTGGACTTAGTTTGCCTTTTCAAATTCACTGTTTGCGAAAACCTGTCAGAATCTACTTTTGCACTATTTGAGGGCAAAACAGTCATTTTACTAGTTGTGTGATTTTTGGTAGTTCTTATTGTTTTTCTGCATTTTAGTTAGTATATTTGCAGCAATTAGCTTAGTTAGATCCAGAATAATTAGTTGATGTAATGAGAAATGACATTTTAGTTAATCTTGATTTTTAATTATAATTTAGTTCAGTAATTCCTTGTAGAATTAGGTTTAGTATAATTTTTAGAATCACTTATTATAATTGTGTACTAATTTTATGTCTTATTGTGTTTTAGGTTGATAAAGTTTACAACAGGTCAAAAGGTGAATTCAGAGTGAGAGTGCAAGTACATATGTGGTGAAAAGATGGAATTACCCTGTCGATCTGGAGAAGACTTTAGAAACCTGTTTCTAGTTAACTTTAGTTTTTAGTTTGTAATTTCATTAGAATTGTGTTGTTTAACTTAGAATAACATTCTGATATTAATAAATTGAAATTTTTAGAAGTAAATTGAATATTTCTCGTTCACTGAGGATTCGACCCGTACTTGCCACATTCGTGGAAAGTCAGTTTTTATTAGCTTTGGTTGACGATTTTCCAAATGCTTTTAATGAAAATAATGTTTTAAAAATACCACTGCAAAAGTTCAACCATATAGTCCGCCGAATGCCATACGTGGCTGGATTTGTAGACGGATTACAATACTGGGGTGACAATGACCAAATGGCTGACTTCTTTTCAAGTGAAAAGGTTTGTAACCATATCGAATTGTAAGATGTTAAATCTATTTAAGATCCTGTTCTGATTCTTAAGATCGATTTTAAGCTATCAATAGGAATTTTCATATCGATTTAAGATACTGTTTTGATTCTTAATATTGATTTCTATACTGATTCTAAATATCGATTTTTAAGATAATGTTTAGATTTTTAATATCGATTGCTATGCTAATTCTTAATGTCGATTTAGGATATTGTTTTGATTCTCAATAACGATTTAAGATATTGCTCTGAATCTTAATATTGATTTCTATGTTGATACTTAATATCGATTTAAGATATTGTTTTGATTCTTAATATCGATTTCTCTGTTGATTCTTAATATCTATTTTTAAGCTATCAATAGAAATTTCAATAACGATTTAAGATGTTGTTTTGATTCAATGCTGATTCCTAATATCGATTTAAGATATTGGTTTGATTCTTAATATCGATTTATATGTTGATTCTTAACATCAATTTTTATGGTGTCAGTATGCATTTCTATATCCATTTTTTAAGATATTTTATAATCGATTTGCAGATATTGATTCCTACATTGTGGCAATCGGAAAAGCATTGAGTCTTATATGTGTTGGATGTACGAGAACAAAAATTATGGCTACACAACTCCTTGGACTATGATATTGGCGTAGACCGTGACATTGTGCATTTGATAAGTTTCTATCTTTAAGATTACCGTATCTTGTACCGTGGCCCGAAATTTACTTTCTTTCGCATAAACCACAAGTTGGATTTTTCAAAGACATGTTGGGTGTCGACATTGGCCCGTGGAGACTTCACGTCGCAGAGGATGCTCCATTACAAAATAACGGCGTCGATTGTGGCATCTTTATAATGAAGTATATTGAAACAATATACTATGGACGAGCACCAGAATTCATCGATGTATGTTGTACACTTAAAGATGTTTTATTAACCTATATTATTGATGACTATATTTTTATATTATTCTGATTTCTGGTTTTTTTTTTCAAGATGATATACCTGGATTCCGCAAAGAACTATGTGAAGAATCGAAGGATTTTTTAGTTGTGGAAGATACAAAAACCCAGACTACAATATTACCTAGAAAGCTACGAAGGACGCGAGGCCCCTAGCAGTAAGAGGAAGTCATTTTAAAAGTCTACCTGTTCTGAAGGATAACATGAAGAGGAATATGTTCTACTGCTGAGAGAGAGATAACAATTTTTTGTTCAACTTTCAATTTCTAAATTTTTTGTGTACAAACATTTGTAACAAATTTTGTAAGACTGTGTACAAAATTCACATTAATCCGGAAGATACAAAAACCCAGACTACAATATTACCTAGAAAGCTACGAAGGACGCGAGGCCCCTAGCAGTAAGAGGAAGTCATTTTAAAAGTCTACCTGTTCTGAAGGATAACATGAAGAGGAATATGTTCTACTGCTGAGAGAGAGATAACAATTTTTTGTTCAACTTTCAATTTCTAAATTTTTTGTGTACAAACATTTGTAACAAATTTTGTAAGACTGTGTACAAAATTCACATTAATCCATAAACCAAAATTACGAACCTGGCACAAGTGTGTTGAATACGCAAATCGCCACCTCAAGCACCCAAATTGCAATAATGTAAATTCTGCAACAATTTAAAATATTATATCAATTTTTGTGAGGTACTATTTTTGGGTGTTAATATCGATTTGTAATATATTATGTTGAATTGTCGTATATCAATTTGTAAGACATTATGTTGAAATGCCGTATACCGATTTGTAAGACATTATGCTGAAATGCCGTATACTGATTTATAATATATTATGTGAAATTGTCATATATCGATTTGTAAAATTATATGTAAGACCCATAATTTTTCAGTATAAATTCTGAATAAAATTCACGAGGCATTTACCGGTAAAAATAGCATTTTCACTCAGAATGTGAAATAAATCAATTTCTATGAACCAGTTATATTTAGGATATTCGTCACTTTGCGAATATATGCTCAAACACTCTGGAAGTCATAACTTCCTACCTGGACGAAATCAAGAGATTTCTCGAGCCAACTTTCTTAGTTACATCAATATGAAGGGAATGGCGTACTCAGAATTTTTTGGAAAAAAATCGCTGAAAAGTCTGCAATTTTGTGAGACCCGCGAGAATCTTGGTGGGACCCACAAAAATATGCCTCAGAAAATATCTAGAATCTTCCTAGAATATTTCATGAAATATCTTATAGAATAACCTATTTGGATAAGTTCAAACAGGAATTTTTGGAAAAGCCAAGGACCAAAATGGAAATTTTGAAAGTTGGGGCACAAGTTTCAGAATCTATAAATAGGGAAGCCCCCCTCCTTTGAAAAATCGCCAACCCCTCTCTTCTGAACCTCCCCTACCTAGCCTAGCCCACCTGACCTCACCTGACCTAGTCCATACCCGGTTGACTTGAGTTGAACCTAGTTGGGTTTGAAGTCAAAGTCAAAGTCCTTTTTGGTCCAGACTCTAGTTTGGTTTTCTGAACCCAGACTTAGCCTGCTTAGGCTAAGACCGAACCTACTGAACCCAGTTGACTTGGACCGAACCCAGTTTGGTTCAAACCACTTAGGTTGAGCAGCTTGACCTGCTTTACCTCTTTTTTAACTAGGTCGACCTCATCTGACCTAGTCTGACCTCTCGACGGAAGGATCGAACCTCATTTGAAGCGTTGGAGCATTCAGGAGTTGTTTCTTCTGCAATTTGAAGTAAGTTCGCTTCGTTGATCCATCCATTTCAAGTATTTGCTTGTTTGTATATAGCACATTTTCTGAAGTAGTATCTGACCCTAGTTCTTGGTTGAGCCCTTTGGGACACTTTGGTGTTCAACCGCTCGCCTCGTAACTATCATCGAATATATATGGTGAATACGCAATATATACGTTCTTAAAAATGGTATCTTACCCTAGTTCTTGGTTGATCCCTTCGGGACACTTCGGTGTTCACCCGCTCGCCTTGTAACTCTCGTTGGATGCCAAACTTCGTGTATATCATCTAGTGACTGTTGTCGCATCTTATATCGCCAAGGCCTTGTAATTTACCTTTGTCGTCGTATTGTATGATGCCAAGGCTCCCTGTTTTCTGTATTTTCCAATTATGCACTTTCGATTATGCATTTACTTACATCGTCGCGTTGAATGACGCCAAGGCTCCTACTTTCTGCAAATATATATGTAGAATATTTCATTCAGTTAAACACCCCGAACAATAGTATATGCATTTCCTTTACGCCACCGCCATATAAAGCACAGGCTTCTGCTTATATTACATATATGACACTTAAATGAGCGTTCAAATAAAGATCAACTCCAAATCGCCAATGTGATTCTCTTACCGCTCCTCGTTCAAGATTCTACTTGACGAATGAAGCCTTTATTGGAAAGGCTTCGCTTTTTGGCAAAATTGCTCTTTACGTAAAAACTAAGTCATTTGTGTATGGCCTGGCTACGGCCTAAGGTTTCAATCAACCTTGATGGATGCAAAGTACGCACAACAGTGCACATCCATTTTTCGAGTTAAGCGTAGCGATTTCCCACTAAAGAGGGAAAATGCAACTGAAATGGATAAAAGAAACGCACACTTTCTTCGTCAAAGAGAGGAAGTGTTGCAAAAAATTCTGAAGAAGCTAAAAATAGCTTAGAAAAGAACGTAGAAGGATACTCCGTCATATAGCAGAGTGCTACCCAGTTCATGGTACACTTCCTACAACGTAGATAGGATCGCCACACTCCTGTCGTTGGAGCAGGAGAGGTGATGACGAAATGGTTGGCATAAGAGCTGCCAGAACCAGTTAAATGGTACAACGATGCCATTATTGAAATGATGCTAGATTGGCTCGTCTCCCTGATACCTGTAAGGGCACCTTGCTCATAAGGTCCGCTACGCTAGAGTAGTGGCTGCACCTTCACTAGGTTGTGGGCTCGTTGCGTAAAAATACACTGAGCATCTGATCCATTGAGATCGTGTAATATGCATGCTCATTGAGAGACTGATATACAACTAGACTCGTAAGGGCCGGAGAGCCAGAGTACGTTGTCCACCCGGAAGAGGTGATATGCTCATAATGGCCGTACTGCTGAGAGCAAAGTCAAGCATGCATATGAATAGAATGAAAAGACCCCGTGGTTGATAACCGTGTTAGGGGCATACTGAACAGGGTCGGGTACATAGTCCTCAACGGCTGCCCTATATGCATGTATTAAGTAGCTTGTCAGACCGGCAGACCCCTTCAGAATCTCTCACTGAGGAAGACGGTGATGGTGCAGCCTTGAGTGACTTATATTACCCTCGAACCTGATAGAGTTCATGATAGCCTCCGTCACTCAGAGGTATGGAGGTCATGGTTATCCTTAAAATCTGAGGATTGAACCCAACTACTGCAGTAGCATAATGCATTCGAATACCTAGCTTCTTCCTGTATGATTGTACCATCCTACTAGGGGGATGGGGTCAACAAACCTCTGGGGTATCTAAAAATACATAGAATAATCAACCCCCAGATCATCGCATTGGTACTCAGATATACCTCCCTTAAGCCCAGGGGGAGGGGTTAATTATTAAAACAAAGCATTAGCTTAGGTTCAGCGATGCTTGAATGTATGAGTGGATGGACGTTGTTGAGTCAGTCCTGCATAACCTTTGTGAATGTGTCATGATCGGTATACAACTAGACCGACTGGGCAAAGACCTATGTTGTATTCGCACTACTAAGCGAAGCTCGAGGAGCTATCCTTAAATGCGTGGGATACGGATGTGCTAAGTATAAAGACTTGGGCTAGACATCCCTTTAAGACCCGAGAGAGGTCAAGGCTAAGTCGTGGAGACTTGAGAGACTATTCAATCACAACCCGGAAGAGGCTTGCGCTAAGTCATAAAGAATTAAGCGGATGTTCAACTCATAGCCCTGAGGAGGCTCTTACGATATACGTTAATTCGTAGAGACTTTAGCGTCGTTGTTACGAACTGCGACTCTGAGTGGTCAACGCATTCACATGAGTCGAATGGATGCGTGATTGCTTGCTTACCAGACCATCAGTAGTTTTGGCCCCGTTTAATAGGGATTTCAGGTGTTTGAATTGCGTTGCGATATGCAGAGCAAGGTGGCATCGAGTTCCAGGGTTTCTCTAGACAGAGTTGTATTGCTTCCTTTTATTGAACCTATACTGTTTTTCCAAGTAGTGATGTTGTAATAAACATGTGGTTTTCGATAAAATGAAACACTTTGGTGGTCAATGAGTTTCTTGGCCACATACCTGTAATGTGCCTGAGGTTTTCTAAAACTGACGACTCATTATCGTCTAATTCCGCTGTTAAAAGCTTTTCTAAGTTCCGCTGCAAAGAAAAAAAAAGAAATTCATGAAAATTTTAAATTAGCTTTGTTTTGAAAATCTTGGGCGTTACAGAATTGGTATAAGAGCATGTGTCTGAGAAACCTGATTCAAGATCCATCGTGTTTGCGGTATCGCACTGTAAATATAAATTTATATTTTTTCTGATTTGTGTGCATCTTTTTATAGATGGCAACTCATGACTCTCGCGGATATTGCTATCGTTGCAAGATTATGCACGATGAGTGGATATGCCCTTATGAGGTCCAAGATTGTCAGTTTTGTGGTGAAGATGGGCATTCCGCCAACTAATGCCAAAGGAAGTATACCGCCGATATGGGTCGGCGGGGATCACTTGGTCTTAGGGATGAAACCTCATGTGTTAGTGGATCACATCATACAAGTGTTGGGAGTAGCCACACCCCATCGACTTCTGATGAACTATCACATCTGGTAGAATTTGACTTGAACTTCCTTGAGGGATTCAGTCGGACGCAAGGCTATCAACATGCATCATATACGCCTAGCTTGTACAGTCGGGATGAGGGATGCAACAACTCCTTCTATAATCCCATTATAATCTCGGATTCCTAGCGTCATAGTGCCATTATATGGGGGAACGGAGCGGCTTCACAAACGCCAAGCCTAGATGGCCAGGGAGAGGGATACAACTCATATAATCCCGTTATGATCTCAGACTCCCCGAGTCATCATGATATAGAGTGGGAAAGTGGACCAACATCACTGATCTATCCACAGGATTCACTTGAAAGTGTGAAAGTGCCGCCCAAGCCAACTCTAGTTGTGCCTAAGTCAAGGCAATGTGGCAGTCGACGATATTTTGGGTTGTTTTCGTAAAAAAGGAAGTCCAATTCTTAAGAAACTGGTTGTGTTTTAGAGTCGATAGACTCATATACATAGTTTCTCGCCGCCAATGTCCGCCAGTGTGGCATGACGATTATATATAATGGCAATGCTTATGTGATGGAATGTATATAAGTAAATAAATAAAGTTTTATTTCGCTATATACATCAAGAAACTAAAACATGTGCTTGTGTGTGAATAGATAAATAGCTCCTACGATGATGAGAACAATGCTGAGCGAGGAGTCTCATACCCAATGATTCATGCTAGAGATGCTCAACAACCTGATTACAGCTATCCATGAGACGAGGCTAGAACCAGTAATACCTCGCACTGAGAATCTGGGAGGAATAACTTATGAGAAGTTCCTCAAACTTGACCCACCAGTTTTCGTTGGCAGAGCTGATCTAAAGCTTGCAGAAAGTTGGATCGAGGAGACAAAACGTGCCTTTATGGTATTGGGAGTACCAAAAGAGAAAAAGACGAACTTTGGCATGTATAGACTAAAGGATAATGCACGGAAGTAGTGGGATACCACTAAGTTGATCCAGTGGTGGAAATGTGCCTTCCTTAGGAGGACTTTCATGGATAACTACTTCTCGTTGCACTTCAGAAACAAAAAGAAGATGGAGTTTCTGGGATTGGAACAGAGTGGTATGAGTCTTATCGACTATACCACCAAATTTCAAAACCTTGAGTGGTATTGCTCTCGGTTGTTCGAGACAGACCAGGAAAGGGCCGACGAGTATGTAAATGGTCCGCGAGAAGGGTTGTGATCTTGTGTGATAACAAGCATGCCCTCGACTTTTCAAGCTGCGGTGGTAGCAACTTCGAGAATCCAAGAGGATTGGGCGCGATCTAAGGTGATCATGCCAAAAAAGCTCATAGTTAATGGTGGGAACTGTAAGAGAACGTTCCCAAGTGGCCAGGGTTCACGACAACCCTTTCAAAAAAAGAAGTTCCAAGGTGGGAACAATACTCAACAAGTCGTGAGGCCAAGATAGAACACGACTCTGAATGGTCAGCAGTCCAACTTCAGCTGCTTGAAGTGTCGTGTAAACCACCCTAGGAAGCCATGTCCTCGTGACATTGGTTGTTGCCTTTATTGTGGCAAAATAGGCCACTTTATAAGGGATTGCACCAAGAAGGTTGTAGATGAACAAAGGAGTAGTGTCGGATCTGCAGGACCCTCTCAACAAGCACCGCAACGTCCACAATTTCAACGACCACTACCTAGAGTAGAACAAAGGCCTGCTGCAGGTCGTGTATATGCTGTAACGACTGAACAAGTCGAAAATGGTGACCTGATTAAAGGCACCGTACCTGTTAATGGACATGCAACTTATGTCTTGTTTGATTGTGATGCTACTCATACCCTTATCTCTGATGATTTCACCGAACAACTCCACGCTTCGGTGCAACTGGTTGATAAAATGATCGAGGTGTATAACCCATTGGGTTCACGCACCAAATGTATCCGGTGTGTGAAAAATTTGGATATTGAGATAGCAGGGCAACACTTGCCTACTGATGCCATCCTAATCGATATGGTATAGTACGATGTCATTCTGGGAATGAATTGGTTGGCCCAGAACAATACCAGAATTTTGTGTCGCGAGGGCCGGGTGATTCTATCTCGACTGGGATTGCCTAAGGTGGAATATCGGTTATCCAAACCTGTCTCGCAGAAATGACTCATATCAGCACTCAAGGTACAAAAATACCTTAGAAAGGGTTGTGTGGCCTTCCTATTGAGTCTCTCGATGGAAAATTCAAACGTCCAGTCCCTTGAGAGTTTGGAAGTGGTGCGGGAGTTTCCCGATGTGTTTTCTTGAGGAATTGGCAGGGACTTCCGCCACTTCGTGAGGTTGAATTTGGAATTCAATCCTTACCTGGAACAACGCCAATATCAAAGGCCCCCTATCGAATGGCGTCAGCTGAACTCAGTGAGTTGAAATGTCAGTTGGAAGAACTAATGGAATAAGGGTTCATCCGTCTGAGTGCATCACCGTGGGGAGCCCCAGTGCTATTTGTAAAGAAGAATGATGAATCCCTTCAGTTATGCATCGATTATCGGATGCTTAACCAGACAACCATTAAGAACAAGTACACGTTTCCTCGAATCGAGGACTTATTTGATCAACTCAGAATATCAAGAGTGTTCTCCAAGATCAACCTCAGGTCTGGGTATCATCAACTCAGAGTTAAGGAGGAGGATATACCCAAGACTGCCTTCAGAACGAGGTATGGCCATTATAAGTTCGTAGTAATGCCTTTCAGACTCACTAATGCGCCTGCTGCCTTCATGGATCTGATAAACCGGATATTCAGACCATATTTGGACAGCTTTGTCATTGTCTTTATCGATGACATTCTCGTATATTTAGAGAACGAGGAACAACACACGAAACACTTAAGAATCGTCTTGAAAACCCTTCAGAATAACCAACTCTATGCCAAGTTTTCAAAATGTGAATTTTGGCTAGACAAAGTGATGTTCTTTGACCATGTAATATCAAAATATGGGATCGCAGTGGATCTTGCGAAGGTGGAAGCTGTGATAGACTGGAAGCAGCCAGAAAATATCACTGAAGTTCGCAGCTTCCTTGGACTTGTCGGATACTACCGGAAGTTTATAGAGGACTTCTCCTGAATCGTCGTACCCATGACGAAACTATTGAAAAAGGAAGTCAAGTTTGAATGGAATGACCAGTGTAAGGAATGCTTCGAAGTTCTCAAACAGAGGCTTACTACTGCCCCTGTCCTTACTCTACCTTCTGGTCAAGGAGGATTTGTAGCTTACACGGATGCCTCAAGGACGGGTCTGGGTTGCGTGTTAATGCAAAATGACAAAGTGATCGCTTATGCGTCACGACAATTGAGAGTACATGAGAAAAACTATCCAATCCATGACTTGGAGCTTGCCGTGGTGGTGTTCGCGCTTAAAATCTGGCGACACTACCTATATGGAGAGAAATTTGAGGTCATGTTGGACCATAAAAGCTTAAAATACCTCTTTTCTCAAAAAGAACTCAATATGCGGCAACGACGATGGCTGAAATTCTTCAAAGACTATGAATTCATGCTTTCCTATCACCCTGGAAAGGCGAATGTAGTAGCAGATGCCCTTAGTCGCAAGACTGTTGGCACTCTAGCCAGCCTCGCAGGACAATGAAAGTTGATGAAGGATTTCGTTAACTGGAGGCCATTTTTGGCTGATTCTGGCATAATTCGATTGTCCTGTTTGACAATCCATATCGAGATCCTTGATTGAATTGTAGCCAAACAATTCAAGGACCCTCAGTACTTGAAATTAAAAGTTCGTGCTGAAAAAGATGACACTTTCTTCCATTTGAAAGAAGATGGAGGAATATGAATGGAAGAAAGAATATGGGTTCCAAATAACCCTCAGCTAAGGGAGGAAGTACTCCGAGAAGCTCATAGTAGCAAGTACACTATCCACCCTAGAGGTACCAAAATGTTTCAAGACTTGTAGAGAAAGTACTGGTGGAGGGGTATGAAAAGAGACGTGGCTACGTTTGTCTCGAAGTGTTTGATCTGCCAGCAAGTCAAGATTGAACATCAACGGCTTGATGGAAAAATGCAATGGATCGAAATTCCAGAATGGAAATGGGAGGGCATTATGATGGATTTCATCATAGGACTACCTCGATCCAAGAGACAGCATAATTCAATATGGGTGATTGTGGACAGACTCACCAAGTCTGCTCACTTTCTGCCAATCAACACTCGATACTCAACCGAAAGATTGGCAGAAATCTATGTTCGGGAAATCGTCAGACTCCATGGAGTGCCGATATCGATCATTTCTGATCGTGACCCGAAGTTCACCTCTCACTTCTTGGAACAACTGCAGAGAGCCATGGGGACGAAACTCAAGTTCAGTACCGCATTTTATCCCCAAACTGATGGGCAATCTGAGCGGACCATACAGACTCTGGAAGATATGTTGAGAGCCTGTATGTTGGAATAGAAGGGTGATTGGAATTCTCACTTAGCGTTGGCTGAATTTGCTTATAATAATAACCACCACGCTAGCATTGGGATGGCACCATATGAAGCCTTATACGGATGACCCTGTCGATCACCAATCCATTGAGGTAAAGTGGGTGAGCGAACCTTGGACTCGCCCATCGTATTGCAGCATTATACTGAGCAGGTCCATATGATCAGAAAGAAGCTACTGACTGCTCAGAGTCGACAAAAGAGCTATGCAGATCAACAGCGTAGGGAGCTCACTTTTGCGGTTGGAGATAAGATTTTTATCAAGGTCTCCCCAACCAAGAGTGTGTTTCATTTTGGAAAGAAAGAGAAGCTCAGCCCCAGATTCGTTGGTCCTTTTGAAGTTCTGAGTTGGATCAGAGAGACCGCATACCGAGTAGCATTGCCACCGCAATACGCATAAATACATGACGTATTTCATGTATCAATGCTTCAGAAATATGTTCATGATCCTTCTCACATCATCCAACATGAAGATATCAACATTCGAGAAGAAATGACAGTAGAAGAAAGGCCAGTGGAGATCATAGACCGACGAGAGCAAGTGCTAAGAACGAAGGTCATTCCACTTGTTAATTTGAGATGGCAACATCGTGGAATCAATGATTGCAATTGGGAGCCCGAATCTGATATGCGGGATAAGTATCCTCAGCTATTCACTTTGTACTCTTAACTGAATTTCGCAGACGAAATTCCATTAAGGGGGTAATGATGTAAGACCCGTAATTTTTCAGTATAAATTCTGAATAAAATTCACGAGGCATTTACCGGTAAAAATAACATTTTCACTCAGAATGCGAAACAAATCAATTTCTACGAACTAGTTATACTTAGGATATTCGTCCATTTGCAAATATATGCTCAAACACTCTGAAAGTAATAACTTTCTACCTGGACGAAATCAAGAGATTTCCTCGAGCCAACTTTCTTAGTTACATCAATACAAAGGGAATGTCGTACTCAGAATTTTTCAAAAAAAATCACCGAAAGGTCTGCATTTTTGTGGGACCCGTAGGAATCTTGGTGGGACCCACAAAAATATTCCTTATAAAGTATCTAGAATATTCCTAAAATATTCTTAGAATATTCCATAGAATATCTCATGGAATATCCTATTTGGATAAGTTCAAGCTGGAATTTTTGGAAAAGCCAAGACCAAAACAGAAATTCTGAAACTTGGGGCTCAAGTTTCAGAATCTATAAATAGGGGAGCCCCCTCCTTTGAAAAATCGCCAACCCCTCTCTTCTGAACCTCCCCTACCTAGCCTAGCCCACCTGACCTGGTATGAGTCTGCCTAATCTGGTCCTAGCCTGCCTGACTTGGTCCTAGCTCATCTGACCTAGTCCATACCCAATTGACTTGACTTGAACCTAGTTGGGTTTGAAGTCAAAGTCACAGACCTTTTTGGTCCAGACTCTAGTTTGGTTTTCTAAACCTAGACTTAGCCTGCTTGGGCTAAGACCGAATCTGCTGAACCCAGTTGACTTGGTGTTGTAAACACCCCAAATTTTCACCCTCATCCAGTGTTTATATATTTCATGTGTCATTGCATATCATTGCATGCATTCGGCATACCATTTCATTGCATTGCATGGCATTGCATGTCATTACATCTCATTTTCGAGATCCAGCACTCCTGTTTTCAAAATATTAAATCCAGATTCAGGTTTTAAAACTTTTCTTTCAAAAACAATTTTAAAACCTGGGTTTTTAATCAACATTCTGTCATTTTCCAACCCCTAGGACCTTATATTTTGAAATGTTTTTCTCAGAAAACAATCTGAATTCGTTTTAAACCCAATTTTTAACTGATTTCAATTCTCAGATGAGACCCATTTAGGTGGTGTCGCTTCTGAATTCCTTCATTTATCAAATTTCTCAAAAATTTCAGAGTCCTAGTTGGATCAGGACTCTATCTTTTTATCTTTTTAAAACATTTTCAAAACTCCATTTTGATTTTAAACCAGTTTTGGTCATATCCCTTGTCCATTTCCTCCATGTTGGCCAAAATCTTAGAGTCTTAGTTGGATCAGGACTCTTTTTCCAGAGTCCCAGTCGGATCAAAACTCTACTTTTTACTACCTTTTCTACCTGTTTTTGGAGAAAGCCTTTCAAAATCTCCCGTTTTAGCCAAAATCTCAGAGTCCTAGTTGGATTAAGACTCTTCTTCAAGAATCCCAGTCAGATTAGGACTCTTCTTCAGAGTTTCAGTCAGACTAGGACTATGTCTTTTGTCACTATTTTTACCTGTTTTTAACCAAATCTTTCAAAATGAGTCAAAAACTTAGAGTTTTAGTCAAAACAGGATTCTGTTTAGAGAGTCCTAGTTGGATCAGGACTCTGATCCTGATTTCAATTTTGAGAGAATCTTTCAAAAATCTTTCTATCTATCAAAATTATTACACTTTTATCAAAGAATTTCAAAATTCTGGGATTTTATTCTAGAGTCCTGATAGAATCAAGACTCTTCCCCAGAGTCCTGGTCAAATCAGGACTCTATCCAAAGTTTGTTTTCTCACTCCATTTTCACTGATTTTCAAAATTTCTGTTTAAATTTCATCAATTGCTTATCACAAAACCAAAAATTCTTAGAGTTCTGATCGAATCAGGACTCTTTCTCAGAGTCCAAATCAGATCAGGACTCTGAACCAAAACTTTAATTTTATCCTATTTTTAACTATTTTTCAAAATTCTCTTATTTATTTTCTCAAAAAATCCAAAAAACTGAGAGTCCTAGTTCAATTAGGACTATGTCTTCAGAGTCTCAGTTGAATCAGAACTCTGTTTTATTTCAATGTTTGTTATTGTTTTCACAAGTTCTTTCATCTGTTTTTCAGAAAATACCAAAAAAATCTAGAGTTTCAGTTCGATCAAGACTCTGTCCCAGAGTCCTAATCCAGTTAGAAGTCTATTCTGAAGTTTGTTTTCACTTCTATTTTCATTCATTTCCATCTGTTTCCGAAAATTAGGTCATTTTGCAGAGTCTCGATTGATCCAGGACTCTATTTCAGAGTTCTGATTAAGTAAGGAGTCTAACCCTGACTGTATTTTCTGACTTATTTCATCATTTTTTTATAAAATCTTTTTAAAAACTCCTTCGTTTGGCTTTTAAAATCCAAAATCTCAGAGTCCTAAAATTTCAGGACTCTAACCCAGAGTTCCAGTTCGCTTGAGACTCTATTTTCAAAAATTCTGAATTTCAACTATTGATTCTAACCCCTTTTCAAAGTTATTTTCAGTGTTTATTTCAAATTTTTCAAAACCTGATGTGGGCCCACTCAGTTGGTGCCACATCCAGAGGAGTTCTGACCCAGTTGGAACTCTATGCCATTTCAAAACTTTTAATTCCAAGTTTACTTTTGAAGATCTTTTGAAAATTCTCTCAATTTCAAGCTTTAAACTCGTTTTTGAAAATTCAAGTGGGGCCCACTCAAGGTGGTGCCACATTTGTAAAAGTCAGGGTTAGACTAGGATTAGTCAATGTCCTACCTAGGTTAGATGTCTAGGTGAGTCAAAATTTAATTTTAAAAACCCCTATCTTCACTCTAGTTTCTAACTTTGATTTTAAAGTTTTAAAAAATTCGATTTTTGAAAACCCCAAATGACGCCACATTTGGGGTCTTTAGGTCAATTAGAGGTCTAATTAGCAGTCTTAGGTTAGTTAGGGGCTTAATTAGGAAGGTCAAGAGTCAAATTTAATTAGGAAAAATCACCCTCCACTAATTGTTTGAGATAGGTTTTTAAAAGGGACAAAATTGGAATTAATGAGCCTTTTTTTAACCTAATTCTTTTTCTATTTAAAGAGGTTAGAGGGGAGGTCGACCCCTAAGGCTTTCTCAGCAGTTTCTTAGACTTTCTCTCTCCTCCCAGCACCTTCCTCCATTGCTTCACCATCCAAGGTAGGATTCCTTAGTATTTTTTGATAGTTTTTATTATTTTTTTATGATTTTTCAATAGATTTCACCATGGGAGCCTCCCTTTTCATGGTTTAAACCATGGAATCACCATCAAGAACCTCAAGTTCAATCCAAGAAGATGATCTAAACCTATTCCATGCTGTTTTCCAGGATTCTAATCCGCTAGAATCGATGAAAGGTATGTCTTCTACGTTCTTAACCAAAGAAACGTGAGATTTACCCGTTAAATGGGTTAAATCCATTATTTCAAAGGTGAAAGCAATTCCAGCCATGGATTCCCTGTGTTTTATTTATTTTTTTACTTATTCATGTTTATTACATGTGTTCCAGCATAGAAATTAATTTTGTTTTACTGTTTGGGTATTATTTTATTTGTTCTCATTGATTAATGCATGTTTTATTAAGTTTTATTAAATTTCTGTGTGTTTTAAGCTTAAATCAATAAAGAGCATGTTATTTCGTATTGAAATACTCAATGTAAATTTTTGATTTTTTTATGTGATACACGGATATGTCAGTGAACTACAGTAAAAAATCATATGTTTTGGGATTCGGGAACCCTGTTAAAAAAATAAAAGATTAAACCGTGATTTTCAATCGTTTAGAATCATTATTGAAATTCATAGGTAACTTGTAGTTGTGTTATTTCTCTCATCCGATATCCGATTTGAGATTCATAAAGTGCAGTAGCTTCATGTTGATGTGAACTATTTACTGTGAAATTTTGATAATTTTTTTATTCTGTTTAATATTTTTCCTTTGTTAGAGAGTCGGATTTTAAATTTAAAACTCGTTAGGGTTTACCAAAACCCTAATCTGACTTGCGCTGATCATAGATCTCAAACCGTAGATCCGAATCATGATCTATAAAAAAG
Source organism: Nuphar pumila (assembly GCF_984573655.1). Taxonomy (NCBI): domain Eukaryota; kingdom Viridiplantae; phylum Streptophyta; class Magnoliopsida; order Nymphaeales; family Nymphaeaceae; genus Nuphar; species Nuphar pumila. The sequence goes on along the minus strand of NC_143260.1, from coordinate 83,634,714 downwards.
GAAGTTTAGTATTTTTATGTCTAATGTTCACTGCTGAAATTTCAAGAATTTTTGATGAAGTTTGCTATTTGTTTCTGTATTTTCAATCGGAAGTATCTGTTTTAACCAATGTTAGATTCGTTATATTTAAGTCCAGATTGACGGAAGGGTTTCTCCCTCATCAAAGATTTTTTTTCCGATCTGTAAAAAGGAGATTCTCTGTTTTTATGTCTAGTTTACCTCTGTAAAATTTCCGAAATTTTCATGGTGATTTAATCCATGATTCGGGTCTAACATTGAAACTGGTCTGTGAGCAAGGGTAAAAATAGCTTATTTTAGGGTTTTAATGTAATTTTCGAATTGGAATAATGTCAAAAATATATTTTTATGATTCCAATATGATTTTAGGGTTATAATAAATGTATTTGAATTTTTTTTTAAATTTTGGAATCTATTTGATACTTGAATGGATCAAATTGCAAAACAGGGTACATGCAGGATCCAGAAACACTATAAAAATTGTGATTTTCATGATATTTTTTTTATTTTCGTGTATAAGTTCATGTTTTAAGGTTTTGTTTCATGTTTATAATCATATTAGGATGCTTCATGATCAATTTTGTGTTCATTTGATTTTATTTAAACCCTAAATTCAAAGTTTTTATCAAAATTTATTTCAAAAAACCCTGATTTCAAGGCCATAGTCTTGCTATTAGGGGCATTTTGGTCATTTGACCTCAATTTCGAAATTCTAAACCCTAATTTTCATATTTTTAATCATATCATCTTATGTTTAACTTATCCTCATTTGAATTTCAAAAGTTGTATTTTACAAAATATCTTTCTGAAAACCCTGGTTTCAAGGCCATAGCCTTGCTATCAGAGGTATTTTGGTCATTTTGACCCCAATTTTGAATTTTCAAATCCCATTCTCATATTTCTTCAATTTTATTTCTTATTCTATTATGTTTATCTCAAGGAATCATGGAAAAAGGCTTATATCTAGCAACATCCAGTAATTTTCATATATTACTGGATAAATCTAGAAAAGTCAACATATCTTCACTAACCAGTTTTCTAGTTTTGCAGGGACATTGAAGACTTTATTTTCCTGTATTTAAATTCAATTAGTGATGTAAATTGTAATTAAATTTGGAATAAGAATTTCAATTCCTGCATAGATTAGGATTTGCATTGCATATAGTTTTAAATTTTGATATATAACTGCTATGTTTGTCATTCATGCACATTTTACAAATTCACTATGGTCTACACGAATGGCACGTGCACTAGCTCTTAGGGAGTTGACAAACTTGGTGGAATTCGTATTTATGGCCATAGTCAGAATACGAATGAGACCCATATTTGTGATCTTCGTATTAGCCACATTCAGCCTACACTATTAGGCTAACTTCAAAATGCACTTTATTTCTCAAAAATACAAAAGGATTTTCTCAATTCCTCAAAATCAAGTCTTTCAAATCCATATTCATTCATTTCATTCATTTGCAAATTCCAATTTCAATTCAGAGAAATCGATTTTCTCAAAATTTTCTAAGTCTTACTCAGAAATCAATTTTCTTAAAAACATTGAGTTTGTAAAGGATATTTCAACTATTTCCCAAGTTCAAAATTCGATTTTCCAAGTTATATACTCAATTTCAAATATTATTCAAAGAAATCAAGTTTTTTTTTAAGTTATTTAAATTTTTCAGAAATCGATTTTCCTAAAACACTTGAATTCTTCAGAAATCGATTTTCACTTTTCTCAGAAATATTCTCTCACTAAGCTCATTATTTTCCAAGTGTTATCTTTTCCAAGAATCTCCAAATATTTTCCAATATTCAAAGCAAACATCATGTTTTCAATCTGCATTTTCAAAAAATTCATAGCACATGCCTGATTCTTTGTGCATTTAGGAAATAGAACATGATTTAGACAAGTTGAGCAAAGCTAAACACACTTTTGATCCTTGGTTCAATTACCCCTGGTAAAGGCGCCAGGAACGGTTGAACCTTGTACCGATAGGTGAGTCCCATTCTTTGGAATTATCCCGCATTTTAAAATGGAGGCGAGTTATTTTCAAAATCTTTTTCAAAGGTCACTTTGATTTGCAAAAGTAAAATTTTGAGATGATAACAGGTGTGATCATGCAAATTTTTTCCTCTCGTTCCTCTTTTCCTTCTCTTTGCCTTTCTAGCCTCTATTCCCTTTTGAAGGAGAATAAAAGACAAAAAAGAAGAGAGAATGAGAAAAAGAAAAAAGAGAGAGAAACTCTTTTGCAAGGTCTCATCTGACCAAAGAAAATGTTTTGAAAATCACTCTCCTTTGTTTTGAAAATTTGCAGGAAAAAATGGAGAGACGGGATTCGCTCGTCGGTACGAGGTTCGACCGTTCCTGACGCCTTTACCAGGGGTAATCGAACCAAGGATCGGATAAATGCCTTTTGCTTTGCCTAAAATATCATCTAAGAATTTATTCTAAGTCTAAATGCACAAAGAATCATGCTTGTGCAATGCAAAATGCAGAAATGTATACTTTTGAGAAAGTATTTCGGAAATTTGAGATTTTTCCAAGTGATTCTGAAATGAATTTGATAATGGAGTGAAGAAATGGTTTTCAAAAGTTGAATCTAACTTAGAACTTGAGATAGATCTAAAAAGATATTTGGAGTTCTAAGTTTTGAAATAATCAGAGTTGGGAAAATAAATTTTGATTTAAAAAGAATGAGGAGAAAGGGAATTTGATTTTTTTTTAAAAAAAATAGGAATGAATTTTCAAAGTCACAACAGACTTTGAATTTGGATTTGATTTTCGAGAATCGATTTTGAATTCAATACCTAAATAGTAATTGAATTTGAATTTAGACTTTGAGAAATGGATGTGAAATTGGCTTTGAAAAAAATGAGAATTAGAAAATTAGATTTGAAATCTAGAATAGAATTTTGATCTGAAATCTGGAATGGATTTTTGATCTGAAATCTAAAATGGATTTTTGACCTGAAATCTAGTATCCAAGATGGAACTAAATCTGAAATCCTAAATTTAATTGGATCCGAAGTCTGGAATCCAAAATGGAGTTGAATTCGAAATCTGGAATCCTAGATGGAATTGGATCTAAAGTCTGGGATCCAAAAATGGATATTAGATTTGGAATTCTGAATCCTAAATAGAATTGGATCCGAAGTCTGGAATGGGGTTGAATCCGAAATCTGGAATTCAGGATGGAATTGAATCCAGAATATAGAATCCTAAATGTAGATTGGATTTGGAAATCTGAATCCAAGGTGGAACTGGATTCTAAATCTGTAGTCCATGGAGTTGGATTTTGAAAATCCAAATGGATCAGGGTTCTGAAAAACCCAGATTTGAATTTAAAGCTTAGGAAAATCCTAATTTTGAGATTCAGAATCAGTCTCAAAACTTTGAATTTGAATTGAGAATCAAGACTCAATCTTTAGATAACACTTTGAAGATAAAGAATAAACTTGATTTTAAAGTTTTTGATTTTGAAATCAAAAGATGAATCAGGAATTTCAAAGTTAAATTCAACTTTGAAATTTGATTTGAAATGTTAAATTGCATTTGAAATTGAATCCTGAAAATGAATTTGGAATTCCAAAGTTGAATTGAACTTTGAAATCTTGAATGGGAAATTGAATTTTGAATATAAGAAGAGAATTCAAAATTTCAAAGTCAAATTGGACTTTAAATTGAATTTTGAATTTTGAAGTGAGATAGAAAGATGAATTGAAAATTGAAGATTGATTTGAGAAGTGAAGAAGATATTTGAAGAATTTATCTCAAAAATCACTTAGATTTTGAAATAATATGAAAGAGTTTGAAAATATGATGCAATTCTATCCTAAATGATGAATGGATTTAAAAAATTTGAAATTGGATTTTGAAAAGCATATTTCAACCTTTAAATGAATTGAAAAAAGATTGAAGATATAATACATCTCTGACTATGGTCATAAAATGTACTATATAATAATCGTATTTAAATTCAAATGAAGAAAAAAACACATTTTTGGTGCCTTTATAGAGTTTAAAATGAAATTAACTCTTAATATATCCTGACTATGGCCATTGATATATATCTTGAGTTAATTTTAAATTAAACTCTAATAAAGGAAGAAAATGTTTTGGAAACAAATCCAGTGTGGATCCAATGTTATTCTATAAAAGATGAAAACCCTAAGTTTTGTTCACACCTTGACTATGACCATTGATGCAAATCGTCAACTTAGGATTTAATCACCTTTTATAAAATGGTGCACATGCCATTCGTGTTTCACCATTTGTGAAATTTTGAGAAATAAGGGGAAGAATGATATAAAACACGTAATTCTATGAAAATGTATGCTCATACATTTTAATCTAATGCAGGGAATGAAATTTCTCATTATATTCTATCTATTACAATTATTTGAAATTGAATTTAAAAGAGGAAAATTCTAGTCTTAGAAAGAAACTTTATATATTACATCTTTTCTGCAAAACAAAATTAGTACAAAACAGGATTGCAAAGTATGGAGGATGATGAAAAATCATTAAGCAAAGTCTAGATATCATGTTTATACTAAATGAAAAATACATATGTGATTGTGCTTATTTAAATAGAGAGATCTCTTACCTAAATAGAAATGAGAATGCATGTATCTAGATGCCTATGACAATATACTTATTTAAATGCACACAAAAAACCAGAATCTAATACTCATATGGAGATGCAATAGGGAAGTCCCAAGGCAACGATATGAAATGAACATATGCAGGTGGCAGGTCCTATGCAGATGTTGTAGGAGGTAGCAGGTGTTACTACAGGTTAGGTTGCAGAAATTGATAGAAGGGATATCACTTAAGATGCTTGTAGTTGAACCCATTGGCAAATATTACTCTACCGTAACATGTAGGGGACTGATAGGGCTGTAGTTGGATGGTGGTGATGTCAATGGAAGGCAACTAAATGGTAAAGAGGCAGCTTACAGCAATGCTGAGCATTGTTGTAAGTGAGAAAGTTTACAGCAATGCCAAGCATTGCTGTAATTGAAAAGAGAATTTTACAACAATGTCGAGCATTGTTGTAAATGAAAGCATTTACAGCAATGCTGAGCATTGTTGTAAGTGACTGGCAGGTATGGATGTTGTGGCTGATGGCAAGGAGGAGGTATTTGCAGAAGATAATAGACTTAACAGGGAGACTTATATGATAGATGCACAAGGGATGGTATATGCTGATGCTGCATACTGATGTCAATGCAGTGAAAATGGCAATCATGGAGTGGACAGTTCCTAATATGGAAAAGAAACAGTGACATGTATAAAATACCTTTTTAATGGTAATGTACCTATACAACCTGGCAAAACAAAGAATAAAATTGCATCAATACAGGTGAGATAATTTTGGCATGTTCTTCTTACCGACCAATACATATCCTTACCAATCCCACAGGTGTCGTGATGTTTTCTTTCATTTGTCTTTTGAAGGGAAAGGAGACAAAGATTTGAAGTTTACTAAAATTAACACAGCAAAATCATTCATCATGGTGCCCTGTATCCTATTCAGAGGAAATGATCCTTTCAATTCCGGTTTACCTTGAAATTTTGGATCCCCGTGAATGCGAAATTCTAGACCTGAGCATCAAAAGACAGTGAACATGCTTTAATTGTTCCAGCGCAAATCCTTAAGCAAATTCAAATGTACTGGGGATCTTTCAGAGTTTGAACGCCAGTCCTTAATGGTATGCTCTCGAATCAATAGCACTAGTGTGTCATAAATGCAGATGACACCGATCAGAATCAACTTTCGGAGTTACATGGTCACTTTCACATGATATACGGCTGGCCGACAGATCAAGAGAGCCAGCAAATGACGTCAAAAAGCAAGAGGACTACCTTACGCGACACTCTCAGGTCAAGATTTTCTAACATCTTACAAAGGAGCATCATCAGGTCCCATTTCATAGGCATAAATCAGAGAGTTTCCTCTAATGCACAATTTCCTATAGTAACTTACATGTCTTGCAGGGGGTTGCATCGGAGTAACCAGTGGAAGAAGCCAAGGTGATAGAGGGATATAAAAAAAATTAACACCCAGAGCACTTGCAATTTAATGATGCCAACAACTACAACAGAGGAAAGTTAACCCAAAGCTAAAAGGAAAAGAGCATGCTTTTGGAAAGAGAGAAGAAAAGGATAACATGAGTGAAATATCATGAGATCATACAACTAAATTAGACAGACCAAAATATTAACAAGGAAACAAGTAAAAAGATACTTCATGAAACGAAGGGATGCAACAAGGGCATGGATATAGCAACAAGATGATTGCAACAGGTAAATAGGTGTTCATAGTGTATCTTTCTTACCTGATCCGGTCTGGTCATCTATGAACTCTGATCTGCCAAGGGTAGTTTTAAACACATATCCTGGATATTCCCAAGATCTACGATCTCACTTGCATTGAATATGACTATCTCAGATGGGATAAGCCCAATTTTTAAAATTCTTACCATGAGCAAAATGGGGATCGACTCTCATGATTTTGGCTTCAGACACAAAAAAAACTTCACATAATGTCAATCCCTTTTGTAAGAGAATCAAAATACAAAAGGGAATTCGAGATGAGCAACACACTCATCTAAGGCTTCTGAAACGTATCAGGTATTCTTCATTTCATGAGATTCTGCCCTGGAGAACTTGTTTATGCATGTCAGGCATCACAGAGCAGATGCTAAACAGAACAAGAGAGAAACAACCATGGAAATACAACACAGTACCGCTATGATTTTCAAACTTGGCATGGGGACTATTGTAACGACTCTCGGTTGTTAGAGTGACTATAATGGCCGGACAGAAAGATAGTATAGGGTAGCTATCTTACGGAGTAGAACGATCAATGGGAAGGCAAAAAAAAAAATAGCTGGTGGGATTCAACTTCTGCGATTCGATAAATTACCTTCAGCAACAGTAAGACGTTCTTATGTATTATTTATGATCCATCCCATCATGGGAAGCATATATGAAATCGAGAATTGATAAAGTGAAATGGAATTCCCCTGGCAAAATGCGATGGACTTATGACCAACCAGCTTAACGGTATGGAGTGACTGATAAACCTGAGAAATCAGGTGATGCTCACCAAATGAAATGGCTAAAACCATACGAAGAGATTCTATAGAATATGAGGTTAGCATAGATCTAAAACTAGAGAGTTTGTAGATCCGTTACCTAATCCGACAATAATGGTGGATACGAAAGAGATCGCTGGTGAAGAAGATGGTGTTGAAATTGAAGAAAGGAAAACTTGCAGCAGAGAATGAAGGCTAAGCTAATATCCAGAAAATTAAGAGACGAAAAATAAGTTGATGGCAGATCAATGCGTAAACATGAAAAGTAATCTAAGGGAAAGTCGAAACTGAAGAGGGGAAATAAACTAATCTTGGATGTAAATTAAAATTCAAACTCAGGTGAATCGGCGATGCCATTGTGAGGCATCGCCAGTTACCAGCATATGAACTATACTAATTGGAACCGATGATCCATCGTGAACTGAAACCAAAATAAATGCTAGAGAAAAACAAATGCAACTGAGAGGATGCGTATGAATCGATAATGAAAGCAAAAAGTAGGGGAAATATGCTAAAATCTATGATAATCCAGAAATTCATAGGTGAAGAATAAAAAGGGAGGGGAAAATGTTGGAATCAGGGATCCCATTGTTGTAGCACTTTGGTAGATCGGTCCTGCGCTATGCAGGTCGATCTTATTGTAGGTGCATTAAGAGAAGGAGAAGAGAAGAAAAAAAAAACAAAAAAAAAGTAAAATAAAACGAAATAGAATCAAAACAAAATATCAATATAAGAAAATGCCCATGGAAAATCGAAAGATGGGGAAGGAATTCTTACCCAGTGTTTGTAAGGATTCGAGCAAGGGGGAGAGAGAGAGAGAGCTCTTCGTTCTGCAGGTCGATCTTTATGTTGATTGGAGGGTGCCCGAAAGAGAGGAGAAAATGAGGGAGAGGGTGACGGGAAAGAGTTTGATCAGGAGTTGTGATGGCGCCGATAGATCGGATGATGTTAACCAGGGACAATGCAATGGAGAGGCGAATAACGGACTTCATGGATGCCCGACCCCTTCCCCTGTGTCTCTTTTTATAGAGGGAGGAGGAACGATCGGGAAGGGGATGGTTGAAGATCAGTGGATGAGGGGGGGAGAGGAGGCGATGGAGGGTTCCAGTGAGAGAGAGAGAGGTTCCTGATGGAGGGCGATGGCCTCCATCATCACTCCTATGGTCGCAACGGATGGCCGATAGACACTTTTCGAGGCCAGTCCCAGTTTTGAAAGTTTTCATAAAAGTGGTTTAACTACGAAATTTTTTTCAAAGAGAGGGTTTTCTAGGCTATATATATTATTATTTTATTTTATTTATTTATTTTTTCATATTTTCTTTGGATTTCTATTTTTTTGGTATTTTTTATATAACAATTCTGAAAACTAAATAATTTTAAACTAATTTTGCGAAAATTTAAAAATATTTATAAAAGAAGTGTTTTCTGAGAATTTGGGTTTGAATTTTGGAAATTTCTTCAGAAAATGGGCTTAGGTTCGGATTTTGAGGAAATCTTTGAGTTTTGAAACTTGAATCGAGAAACACAGAACCGTGGATCCAATTGGACATCGGATGGACTGTCTGAGCCTTTCAGAAATTGTTTTGGTATTTTTGTAATTTTAATTTGAAAATTGGATAACGAGGCTCAGATTTAAAATTTTGACACTGAATCTGGATCCAAAATTGAGTCAGATATATGAAAATGGAGTTTATTCCAGAAAATCTGAAGAACAACTGAAATTTATATTGAAATTGACTTAATTTTCTTAAAAAAATGGGGCCAGGGGCAAAAAAGAAATATTTACAATATTTTAAAAATTTTGGGGTGTTCACAGATGCCCCTCTTTGCTACTAAGCCGGTTGAAAGCCAAGCTTAGTGGCAAAGAAAACACTCCAAATTTTGAAAAATGCCCCAGTCAGCAGCTCCGAACTGGGTGTGAAAGAATTTATCTTGAAAGACATGATTTCTCAGGCTTAATACCTTAACCTGAATGGCTTTGGGGAGACAAAATCCTTAAAAATGATATGACTGAATAATAGAAATGAGGAAATCGTGATGGGACATTGAGCGAAGATCCCAGAATGGTGAAAAATAAGAATTTTGATCAAGTCTCATGAGTGAGACAAAATCAACTTTTTGGAATGACTCAGGTTTAGCCCTTAACCTGGATGGGACGAAGATATCTCAAAATAATTTGGATGAGGAAAAGAATATAAGCGAACCTCGATGAGACATTTTTGAGAAAAATGCCTTGTGAGATGAAACCCAAGTATGATCCTTTCCTGGATGGATATGAAAGGTATGGATTTCTTTGATGAGGAAGACCCTGATGGGACTGGGAGAGCATACCTTGTCGAAACGAGGAACCTCGTCGAAACGAGGAACCTCGTCGAAACGAGGCTCAGGTTTTCCCCGAACCTGAAAAAGAAAAATACCTCGTGAAAACACAAGGTAACAGGTTTATCCCTTAGCCTGAGAGGGATGACCATACGGAATCCTCAAAATAAAGAGACCATGATGGGACCTCTGGAGTTTGGACGAACAAATCCGAAAGGGGTTTTGTGAAAGAAGAGAAAATGGGGTTCCCTAAAGCTGAGAAAAGAGATGATCTTGGGTGCCTCATTGCTGAGACTAAATCAACTTTTGAAATGGCTTTCGCAAGAAGTACAGGTTTGACCCTTAATCTGAACGGGTGATACCGTACAAAATTCTTGAATGAAGAAACTGTGGTGGGACTAGAAAGGATATCTAGCCAAAACGAGATTCAGGTTTAACTCTAACCTGAAATGAAAAAATACCTTATGGAGCAAGGTTCAGGCCTAACCCTTAACCTGAAAGGGACAACCATACGGAATCCTCGGATGAAGAAACTATGATAGGACCTTCGGAGTTTAGACGAACAAATTCGGAAGGGGTTTGCGAGAGGAGAAAGATGGGGTTCCCTAAAGCTTGAAAAATGGATGATCTGGGGCGTCTCATTGCTGAGACTAAATCAGCTTTTAAAAACAGATGACCTCTCATAGAGAATTCGGGTGATACCTCAAGGAGCGAGGTAACAGGTTTAATCCTTAGCCTGAATGGATACAGAATGCTCGAAGAGCGGGGAAACTGTGATGGGACCTCTAGACTTTGCACAACAAGTCCAAGAGGGGTTTGCAAAAGGATGAAAATGAGGGTCCTTAAAGCTTGAAAAGGGGTTGATAAAGGGCCACCTCATTGCTGAGACTGAAATAGCTTTTAACAATAAAAGACCTTTTGCAGAAAGTTCAGGTTTTACCCTTATTATGAGCGGGAACTGTCTATGGCGGGACAGTGGGAAACACAGAGAAGTGTGCAGATCTGAGAGACTCAGATCAAACAGAAGGGAAGGACTTTTTAGTCCTAATGAGGGACGACGTCAGGATACGTCAAAACGAACATCAAGTTCTTACTTTATGTTGGGATAACTAAAAAATATTGCCAATAAGATGCCAAAAATTGTAGTTGATTCAGAATGATTGGATTGTGCTCATATGTGTGAAAAACATCACCTCTTTTTCTACCTAGAGTATTAACTCCAATTGGGCTAACTCTGTAGAATCGAGAATCAAATTCAAATTTGTTGTTGTTGAGTTTCTTCAAGGAAGATATCAATTTCCTTGATATGAAAAGAGAGGAAATATTCTTAGCTTCATGAAAGTAATTGAATGAAAAGATATTGATAGAAGAATTTCATGTAGATAAATATAATTCCTGACAGTTTTGGCAGTTTGATATCCTGGGGCTTTTCCCATGATGATCTTTTTGCACTCTTTTGAGTCATGGAGCTTTTTTGGGGTTTTTAGGAGAAGCTTATTACATCATCCTTCATTTTGGAGATGTCTTGACTTTTCTCTCTCTTTTTTGGGGAAGGGCATGTCACAAACTCCTTCATCTTGAAGATGCTCTAATCCTTCTTTTTCTCAGAAATTATACTGATGATATTGGATCATTAGTCAAAATCTCTAGAGGATAGCAGAAATCAAATTTCTTTCAGGGTTTGTCGGGAGGTTCATTGCAGCCGCCTTCATCTTGATGGTGATCTAAACATTCCTTGGAAGGATCCATCACAAACTCCTTCATCTCGGAGATGATCTAAATCTTCTTTGGCCCTGGGGGTCTAGCTCGCATATTTGTCTTCATCTTTACGACAATTGAGAGATCCCTTTTGCAGATATTTGATTGCAGTTCAAATGACTGAGGAGATATGGATTGGGTAGGTTCTTTTACTGCCCAGGATATTTTCAGTCTTACTGCCAAAAGAATGATCTTTAAGAATGTGTCATAGCTATGATCAATATCAATTCACTTATGACTTTTCAACATCATCGAATTTTCCTTTGCCCGTCATATCGAAGATTTTTTTTCGTCCTCTTGGTTGACCAACAAAAAAAACTTGAATTTTGTTCTTATTTCGCAAAAGCCTTGCTCTTTGGGAAATAATACTAAAGGTATTGAGGAAATTCTTTGTGCAATGAAAGCTTTGAGATCAACAATGTTTTTTTTTTATATAACAAATTGGAAAAGTATCCTAGAAATCTTTGATAAAAGTAATTGCTTGAGATCTAGTTGACACATCTATGACAAAATTCTCCTCTCTTTTTCCCCAAAAAGAGAGACTCAGGCTTAGCCCTTACGTAAATGGGAAAGTTGGAAATACTCCTCTCTTCTCTGAAGAGGAGGTGTTTGCAAAACGAAACTTTCGAAGAGAAATTAAGTTTTCGTCAAAACTCCCTATCTCTAGGCTTCTCTTATGGAAAGGTGACCAAAAACAAAGTTTGAAAAAGTATCACAGAGAAACGAGTCCATCACACTCTCCCTAGAAGCGGGTCCTTTGTGAAGGGGTTGGCCAAAGATGAGAAAATACCAGGGCCACATAAGGAAACAGGCTTCCGTCGAAGCTCTCCTCAGAAAAGGGGTCCTTTGTGTAAAGTTGGCTTGTTGTTTTGCAAACAGTTTGCGAAGAAGCGAGTCCCTTCAAACTCTCCCTAAAAAGGGTTCTTGCGAACGAAAAGATGGTTGCATGTGAAAAGAACGAGCTCCCTCGAACTCTCCCTAAAGAGGGTCCTTTGTAAGAGAAAAATGATTGATTTTTGACAGAATGGTAACTCGAAGGTTGAAATTGAGTTTTAGGAGCTTGAATTGTGATGATTGGTTAGTACAGAGACTGAACCAGGAGGACTAACTGATCAGCCAACCAGACATTAGCACGAGCGCTAGATGTACCAGTACAAGCATTGTTTTTTTGAAAATGCACCAGTACGAGCACTGGGTTTTGAAAAAGCACCAGTACGAGCACTGGGTTTTGAAAATGCACCAGCATGAGCACTGGATTTTTGAAAAACACACCAGTACAAGCACTGGGTTTTTGAAAATGCATACGAGTGTTGGATTTTGAAAATGCACCAATACGAGCACTCGGTTTTCGAAAATGCACCAGTACAAGCACTGGATTTTGAAAAACATACTAGTACGAGCACTGAGTTTTTGAACATGCATCAGTACGAGCACTGGATTTTAAAAAATACACCAGTACGAGCACTGGGTTTTTTGAAAATGCACCAGTACGAGCGTTGGATTTTGACAAAAAATGTCAGTACGAGCGCTGGGTTTTAAAATGGAGACCGACATTCTCGAGATATTTGGAAATCAAAGCGGGAATGATTGCCGGTGTTTCAGGATTATCTCTTATCCTGAAGGGGAAATTGTGATCATGCAAAAATTTTCCTCCCGTTCCTCTTTTCCTTCCTCTTTGCCTTTCTAACCTCTATTCCCTTTTTGAGGGGGAATAAAAGATAAAAAAAGAAGAGAGAATGAAAAAAGGAAAGAAGAGAGAGGAACTCTTTTGCAAGGTCTCATCTGATCAAAATTTTGAAAAATGTTTTAAAATCACTCGCCTCCGTTTTGAAAATCTGCGGGAAAAATGGAGAGACGGGATTCGCTCGTCGGTACGAGGTTCGACCGTTCCTGGCGCCTTTACCAGGGGTAATCGAACCAAGGATCAAATTTATGCCTTTTGCTTTGCTAAAATATCATCTAAGAATTTATCCTCAGTCTAAATGCACAAAGAATCATGCTTGTGTGAATGCAAAGATGTATGCTCTTTTGAGAAAATGTTTTGAAAATTTCCAAGTTTGCTGAAATGAATTTGATAATGGAGTGAAGAAATGATTCAAAGAATTGAATTTGATTTTAGATTTTGAATCCAACTCAGGATTTGAAATGGATCAGAAAGAAGAGACTTGAATTTTCTAAATCTTGGAATGATCAGGATTCGGAGAGATAAATCTGTGAATGAAGAGAAAAAGGATTTTAGAATTTGGAATTTTGCAATAAGAATGATTTTCAAAGTCATAATGGACTTTAAATTGGGATCGGTTTTTAAGAATCGATATTGAATTCAATATCTAAGCAAGAATTGAATTTGGATTTTAGACTTGAGAAATAAATTTGAAGTTGGCTTTAAAAATTGGAAATGAAATTAGACTTGAAAATCTTAGAATGAAATTTTGATCTGAAGTCCGGTATCCAAGGTGGAACTGGATCTGAGATCCAAGATGGGGTTGAATCCGAATTCTGGAATTTTAAATGAGATTGGATCCGAAGTTTAAGATCCAAGATGAAGCTGAATTCTAGAGTCCTAAATAGAATTGGATCCAAAGTCTAAGATCCAAGACAAAGTTGAATTCTGGATCCCAAATGAAATTGGATCCGAAGTCTAAGATCCAAGATTGAGTTGAATTCTGGATCCTAAATAGAATTGGATCCGAAGTCTGAGATCCAAGATAAAGTTGAGCTCTTGGAATCTAAAATGGAATTGGATCTGATGTCTGAGATTCAAGATTAGATTGGATCTGGAACATGGAATCCTAAATTGAATTGGATCCTAATTTTGGAACTGGATTTTGAAAATCCAAATGGAATTTCTGAAGATGAATTTTAGTTTTTTGATAACCCAGTATTGAATTTAAAACTTGAGAAAATTGAATTTTGAGATTCAGAATCAATCTCAAACTTTGATTTTTTATTTTGGGAATCAAGACTCAATCCTTAGGTATAAATCTGAAGATGAAGAATGAGTTTGATTTTTGAAGTTTGAATTTAGAAAATGAATCATGAATTTCAAAGTTAAATTGAACTTTGAATTTTGATTTGAATTTGAAAATGAAATTTTGAATATAAAAAATGAATTTGAAATTTCAAAGTCAAATTGGACTTTGAAATCGAAATTTAAATCTTTGAAATAAGATAGAAGAATGAATTGAAATAGAGATTGAGAAAAGATTTTTGAGATCACTTGGATTTTGGAAAAGAATTTTGAAAACATGATGTTGTTTTATCTTAAGTGATGAATGAATTTAAAGAATTTTTGAAATTGGGTTTGAAAAAGCATATTTCATTCTTTGAGTGAATTAAAATAAGATTGAAGATATAATACATCCCTGACTATGGTCATTGAATGTATTATATAATAATCATATTTAAATTCAGGTGAAGAATAAAATATATTTTGGTGCTTTTATAGAGTTTAAAATGAAATTAACTCTCAATATATCCTGACTATGGCCATTGATATATGTTTTGAGTTAATTTTAATTTAAATCCTGATAAAAGAGAAAAATATTTAAAGAAAATATGATGATTTTTAAAAGGGATCCAGTGTAGATCCAGTGTTATTCCATAAAAGATGAAAATCCTAAGTTTTGTTCACATCCTTACTATGGCCATTGATGCAAATCATCAACTTAGGATTTAATCACCTTTTATAAAATGGTGCACGTGCCATTCGTGTTCCCATTTATGAATTTTCATAAATAAAGGAAAATGAAGAAACAAATGATATTTACATGCTCATTCATTCTATCTAAGGCTGGAAATGTAGAGTTTTTCATTAATGTCTAGCTTATTACAACATTGAAAATTAAAATATCAAAAGCTTCTAGTTCAACTTTTCACATATTTCTGCAAAAAAGGGGAGTTAGCACAATGCCAAAAAAAAAAGGGAGTAGAAGAAATTAGGCTATGAATGCAAATGTAGATGGTTAATTCTAACTTAAGATGCTATACTCATGCTAAATGAAAGATGCACATGGCATATTCTGCGTTTATGAGGAAATATGCATATATATATATATATATATATATATATATATATATGGGTAATACCATAAGCAAATGAAAACCTATGTGTGGGAAGGCATATGTAATGGATGAAGGCAAGAGTCTGGGTGATCTAAGATGAATCAACATAAAACATGGTAGTTCCTGATGAACCGCCATGGAAAAGAAGAGACACGGTGGTTCATTGTGAACCATTGTGAAAACATGGTGGCTATGGTAGTTCTTAATGAACTACCATAGAAGAAAGGGGAACACAGTGGTTCATTGTGAACCACTGTGAATATATGGTGGCTATGGTAGTTCTTGATGAACTACCATAGAAGAAAGGAAAACACAGTGGTTCATTGTGAACCACTGTGAATACACAGTAGCCATGGTAGTTATTACTGAACAACCATAGAATAAAGGGAGTTTGATGATGGATGATTAAATGCAACAAGGTGCTGCTGTGGTGTGTAGCAGCCAAGTGATACTCGTATTCATCATTCTGCAGTATTTCCAGATGAAGCATGGGTTTGAGGTCATATTGTGACTGAGGATGCTGTGAAAACTATGATTTTGCCATGGCAATACGTGCATGAAGTTAAGCAGAATTATCTTCACTGGCCATAACATCGAACTTCATACCTCATATCTATGTAAAGAAATATAGAGTACCTTCAAAAACATTCCAAGTTTAGAATGCAACACCCAAAGTTTCTATCAATCAAGATTCCAGAAAAGCAGGCCAATCAAAATATGAAATCTCAACTGATAAATTCTGGCATAATGGAAAACTGATTTAAACAAACAAAATTAACAAGAAACATTTGATGCTGGAAGAAAGATAATTTGCTACAAATAAAAGGATAGTATAAGATGGATTTACACATGTGATAGATGGACCAAAACACAATAATCATATTATGAAACAGGAAACAATATAACCAAAAAGATTGTGCAGGTAAAAATGAAAGCCACGAGGCAAAGGAAGTAACTGCAATTTGAATAAGAAGTTGAAGTAGAAGAATAGTTACAAGAAAAACAGAATTTTTAAAATTAAGACTAAAATGTCTAAGTCAGACTCTCACAGATGATCAAATAATTATTGTTTGGTCCTCACAGTTGAGATAAATTCATTTCAGCAAACCAATTTCTGCAACCAGTGCAATTCATGGCTTTGTGTTGTCTTCTGATGCAAGCCATTTGCAGCAGTAACTTCTTCAGATACTTTAAAACTCATAAAAAAGGGTTGAAGCATGATCATTCACAAAAGCTCATCTTAATTATTTATTTCACAGAAATGTATTCAATCAAATATAAAAGCTCAAGCCGCAAGTATGAGATTCACTAATTGATATTCATAGAAAACATCATTGCCATGCTTGCTGTAAGTGGATCATGATGAATATAATGATATCAAGTAAGAACATAATGCAAAAAATGAAGGTGCATAGGGGAGTGATGCTGTGAAAAAGATGAATGACTGTGCATCATAGGTGATAAACGTTGTTGTGTAATAAGCCTAATGTTGTGAATGAATGGAGGATGCAAGTATTTGACAATGAAGGAAATAGTGGCTGGACAGTGGAAGTGTAGAGGTGAGTTGTGGGGCTGTGCAAATAAAAGGGTTGAAGGTGGTGTTATGTAGTGAAAGTGAAAAAGGTGGTGATCTAATATTGTGAAGTGATGACAGACATAGGATAAAATGCATGTTCTGCGTATTAGTGAAATGGAGATGCAGCTGTGGGTGAAAAAATTACAGTGAATGATATTACTGTAGATGGCATGACAACTGGGATACATTGTATTGTGTAATAAGTAAAGTGGGAAAGGATAGACAAGGGATTGTGGTAGTTATGATTTTCACAAATCTAGTATATATTTCTATTCTATAGAGGATCCCTAACATGGAACTACATAAATGCTCAAATCAGAACAAGATATATCATATGACCTCTTATTTGGAAATAAAATATGTATATAGTACAAGAAGCAAGCAGAAGGAATCAGTCATTTGTTAACTTACTGAACCAGCACTGATCAATATCTCCAGTAGTTATTTCGAGCTTCACCTGATGAAAATCCAATAGCCACGTGACTTGACTGACGCCCGTGCGCAGGGGAAAGGGTGAGCTTTTGTCATTCCTTCTGCTTTCATCATTTTGACCCCATTATATCAGTATAGATCGGCATCTCGTGTACAAGCTGAAGTATGGTAATTCCCTCATCACAGGGAATGAAATTAAATGGTTTGGAGGGCCCTCTTTTGCTGAATTCAGAAATGGAGCCGTGAAATCGAACTTGCACTGGATGTTTTCTATATCACCTTCGCTGCAAAATTGAGGAAAACATATCAAATCCAATTGAAATGACATTGCTAAGCAAAAAAAAACATTTCGGACCTATGTCTTCTTTAGGTAACATCAGTCCACAAGCTAACATAGAAAAATATCTATCTTAAGCTTTTGTGGGCTAGGCCATTCCCCTTTATCAAAAGAATTGATTCTGACCTGTGCACCTGGTATACTCATCAGCAGGATGCTGTGTATAGGGGTTATTACAAATGTATATACATGCACAGGATGCAAGTGTAAAAAAAAAAGGTGAAGGAATAGCAGTAGGTGATGCAGGGTGTGCTGCTGAAGAGTGTCGTGATGTGGGGAGTATTGTGACATGGTGACAACGTGCTGAAGATGAAATTATAAGCACCCATAATGTAAGAAATGCAAATAGAGGTACAAGTATTAAACAACAATTGCAAATGCAATAGCAGATCATTTTCTGCAAAAAATGGTTCCATCAGTGACAGACGATTGGCTTTGGCAGCAGTTTTTCGATGTATTGATTTCAGCATAGGTTCATTGGAAAGTTGACAGAACCATGAATCGTCAACCAACAATCATCCACTCTGATGCACTTAGTCAGATCCACTCTGAAATTGGAAACGTAAATTGCGCCTCTAATCTGGGAATCAAACAACAAGCTAAGCATGACATATGTGAGCAACAAATGTAATGGATATTACCTGCATACAGGTTTTCATCATTCATCTTTCCATTTACTTGCAGGTGGCAGGATTGATGAAGGAATGTTAAAATGCTTCAATCAGATCTTCTCAGCATTCACCACCTATTCAAACATCTTCAGAATTTCTAAATTTGATAACCCATCTACTTTTTCACTCAACAGTTTAAGCACGTGATTGAACCTCTCAGTGTAGAGGCTAACCATCAGCTGAAGGATCTCACAACAGAGTAATCCAACCAAGTAGAGCCAGCATCTATCATGATTACCATCCAATAGGAAACCAATTCTTTGGAATGGTTCCAGAGGGTCTGTGGGTGCCGAAGATCAAGCAGATACAAGGACCTTATATTGAGATCTTCTGTGGGTACAGGTCCTGAGCAGTGAAACTATACATATGGGCAGTGACAGATGGATGATGAATATCAGAATGCAACCTAACTAAATTCATGACCGAAAATTTTAGATAAACGACATCAAATGAAAGGAAAGAAACATAATATACATGTGATGGACATATTACAAAATGTAAAACTATTCATCAATGTAGAGAACACATACAAATAGAGATGACTGAAACTGAATAAAAATATTTAACCTGTGAAATGGGACCTTTGCAATCCCTTACGCTGGTGTTGAAGATTCAACTGGCGCACCAAATGAACAGAGAAGAAATAACATAATTCTGCATGATGATGCATAAATTATGCATTTTATTAACTTGTTTTCACTGCATAAATGCATCATCTATAGGGTTAAAGCATACATTTAGATGCATAATGATATTATAGAGCTCTGGTTTGAATTTCATCGAAATCGGAGTTAATTTGAGGGAATTAATGCATTTACAGTGTAACGGGTCAAATCTTGGAGCCGATTTAGAAGATTTGGATCCAGACGCCCATTTGGATCTTGCATTCGGGTCAAAATACATTTATTCAACCCATCTCCAGCCCATTCACGTTTTCATAAAACCTTTTCTGAAAACCCTTTGCAAAATGAGGCGCCCAGCAAATCTTTTGTTTTTAAACCTGTTTTTGTAAAAATGCCCAAAGAAGCCAAAACGTCAAAAGGAGAGGGGCGCCTATGGCTGCCTTGTCTTTGCTTTGAATTTTGTGCCCTAGGGGCACGATTCTAACTCCAGCCCCCTTCTCAACCCTCACCTCCTTCCATCTCCATTGAAGCCATGAATCAAAGCTTGAGATCCAAGCTTTCGTTCTTGACTCTCTTTCAAACCTTTTCAGTTCTTAATCTCCCTTGTTGGTTAATCATCTTGTGGTTGTGTTTTGCAGGTGCTGCATAGGTGGGAAACATCTTTTCTCGTGTGAAAGTGCGAAACACTCCAACGAGAAGGGCCGGCTCTACCTCCATCCGGTCTTCTACGCCCCCCGATCGAGAATCGGTTCACATTTCATCTTTGGTGGATTTCCAACGTGTTGCAGCTGTAGGACATGGTACCATGGTGTATTTCCAGCATCAACGAAGCCCCGAACGGTGTGAAGCCAAGCAAAGTCCGCTCTTTTCTCCCCCTCAGTCGTCGGACCGCTTTGGAGGTTGGTTCTCTCATCCTGTTCTTCTAGATAAAACCTATTTTGTGTGTGATTTTTGGTGGCTATGCGTTTTCTGTATTTTGTCAGCTTTAGAATAGCATTTTTGTGCTTGCAACCAGCACATAGAATGTTTAGGTGTGTGGGTTAGTTAATTGGTTGATAGTTTTCATTCCAACGTTGGAGTTTTTAGGTCTTTTTGGGTGTGTGTGTGGGATCATAAAGTCTATACTGTGTATCTGCGTTTTTCAGTTGTTCTAAGTCTAATAGATGTTGTCTTAATCAAGTTTACTATCTTAGGAAAAGTGTCTAGATCATTTGTTGTTTTATGCGTTTTTACATTTTGTGAAATTGTCTAGTCGAGTATTGTTTTTCTGATTTTTTTTTTGGTAGAACGTCCAGCAGCATGTGGTATTTTCTGTAGTTCATTATTATATTGTCTTAATTTCAATGTATGAATTATTGTTTAGGTTTTGATAGATGTTATTCTTGTAGTATGTTAGTTTACGAATTTCTTTTTAGTGTTTTTAGGATAATCGAGTGTAGTAAAATTTTGTTCTAGCGATTTTTCTCTGGGTGTTTAATTTACAGCATGGTAGTAGTTTAGTTTTCCTGGTTCTTAGTTTTACAATTCAGTAAAGTATATTAGTGTAATGTAATTTAGATAGTTGGGTCGATTTTGATTGTTAGTTGTTTTTAGCTTAATTGATATTTTCATATAGATTTCATGTAGTGTTTTTGTTTAAATTTTGGTTTGATTAAAAAATTTGTAGGTTAGGTTAATGTAGACGTATTTGATGTTAAATTAGTCATAGTTTAATTAGATTAGTTATAATTCCTAATTTTCGTTTTAGTTAACTTAGTATTAATTGAGTAATTTAATTTTGTGTTTAGTATTTAATGTGATAGATTGTGTCAATTTGTTATTTCTTGTTCATGCCCTTTGCTTAATGTATATAGATGTTAGTTTAGCTAGAATTAATGTAGCTTAGCTTAGTTAATGAGGTATTAATATTTGATAGTTGAGGGGCAACGTGGTCATTGTCTTGAAATTCATTTTTGGTAGAAGGCCAACCCCTCCAAATTCGTGAATTGCTTTTAATGAAAGTTCTATTTTCCAGCCCAGTTATAAATGAGTTACTTTTTCCAATAAGGCAACCCTTGGGAATTCCAAAAGCCCTCCTAAAAGTGTCTACACGTTTTGGGCAATATTTGAAATTCTAAATGTCATTTAAAGCCACCCAAAAACGTGTAGAGGGCTTTGAGAAAGGTTTTCAAGAAGATTTAATGCTTGGAATTTCAAAAGGCTTTTTAAAATGGTTGACACGAATTGGGAAGGATTTTAAGAATGCTATTTATTGTATTCAACCCAAAATCGTGCCTTGTTATATTGGAAAGGTTTTCAAAATAAATGACTTGCTTTTAATGCAAATATGGAAAAACGTGTGAATCTATAGGCTGGACGATTTTTGAAGATTACACTTTCCCAAGGTGTAATTAAGGCAATAAGAGGAGGAGTTGGCCCCTACCAAAATCATGTTTATCATATTCATTAGCCCTATTTATGACTTTCTTAGTTTGACATAGTATTGATTTGCTTCTCATTAATTTAGGAAGGTTGGTAATAGCTTAGATTTTCTAAAACCGTGTATGACCCTTTTGGTAGTTCATAGCCTAGAATTAATGCTAATTAAATAATTTAGTAAGTGGTGTAATAGGCTTAGTTGTTAGAAAACGTGTTTTCCATTTAGGTAGTATTCATTAGGTGTTAATTAGTTTAATATGGTTTGTAAAATTCGTGTATACTTCTTTAAGAAGGTGCTAACCTTAGTTTCTATTTAATGTAGGAGTTAATTTAGATTTACATTAGTGTTTTAGGAAATAACATTTAGATATTAGTGTAATTAATGACCTTAGGGTGGCGTGTAATTTAATGTCTTATCCTAAGTCGACCCCCTAAGTAACCCATGTTAATTAGCCACTTAGTTAACCCCTAACCCTAGTTAGCATGTAGCTTAATTAGACTAACCCCTAGGTAGTTAATTAATTCTAGTTAGGTAATTAGTCTAACCGTCCCCTACTAACCATAGTTAAACCCTAGCCATCTTAGTTAGATAACCCTAACCATACCCTAGAAGCCTAGTAGATCTTAACCTTAGTTAGTTAATACTAACCCTAGGAAGTTAGGTAACACTAACCGACCTTTGTTACCCTAGGCTAACTCTAGTTAGGTTTAACCTTAGTTAGTAATGCTAGTTAGTTAACCCTTACCTATAGTTAAGTAAGACCCTTAACCGCCCCTAGCTAGTAGTCAAACCTAGTAGGTAGTTAAACCTTAGTCAAACCTGAGTTAACCCTAACCGATCCTAGTTAACCATAGTTAAGTAGTGTTAATCATAGCCAACCCTAGATAGTATCATATCCTAAACCGCCACCCTAATTCTCTTTAGTTAGAGACTAACCTTAGACTAACCGTAGTTAATTAACTCCAGTTAGTTATTAGCTTAGTAGCCTAACCGTAGGTTAGTAGATGTGTTATTAAATTAGAATTAAATCTAGATTAATTAGTTATATTAGTAATGAACTAACCATAGTTAGCACTTAGCCTTAGTTGTCTAACCCTAGATATCTAACTCTAACCGTACCCTAGTTCTAGTTAGACTAACCCTACATAGTTAATTAACATTAGATTTAGTTAACTTTAGTTAGTTACTAATCCTAATTAGTACTAATCATAGTTAATTCTAGGTAGTTATCTAACCCTAGTTAGATTAACATTAGATCGTATGTGTTTTTAGTAGGTTAGAATTAACACTAGACTAATTAGTTCATTAGTTAATTCTATTAGCTAGAGTATACTAGATTTAGTTAGATGTGTAATGCAGTTAGATAGTTTAGACTTAGAATTAGTTAGTTAGTGAGTTTAGGTTAGCTTAAAATTAACGATAGCTTTAGATTAGAACTAATCTTCATTGTTCATGTTATTTTTTTAGATTTTAAATAATTAGTTGAATTATTAATCTTTACTGTAGTTAGCAGTAGATTAGGTGTATTTTAGGACTGTTATTTCCTATGATTTAACGTGCAAATGCATTTGTGGATTTAAATCGATGAATAGTGCACTGAACCAAAACCCTAATTTTCACCCGATCGTGCACTAGTCATTTCATGTGAATTTTTCGTGAATTTTCTGAAAATTATTTATCTATTCTCCACATTGGTGTGTTAACTATCTTCAGACCAAATTTCAGCTCAATCCTAGTTGATTTGGTCTGTGTTTTAAGCGTTTTATAAAAACAGCTTTTTTGGATTTTAAAATTTCGGGTCCAGTGATTTCCAAAATTATCCTGATTTTGAAACGCTTAGATCTGGAGATCCAGAACGTATTTTTCAAATCCGTAAAATGTGTCAGTTTTTTGGATCTGTCTTTTACAGAATAAAAGTGATTTGGTGAATTTTGGAATCCGTTTGGCTCCTCAAAACTGTGTTTCGCGAAAAGCTGTCAGAATCCATTTTTGCCTTCTTTAGGGACAAAACAGTCTTTTATGTATTTATTCAATTTCGTGTAGTTTTCGTGTTTTCTAGTCTTGTAGTTAGTAAATTAACAGTAATTAGATTAATTAGAGTTGTTTTACTTAGTTAGTTCAGTTAGATAGTTTAACTTTAGTTTTATATGTTGATTTAATTATAGTTTAATTTCAGAATTAGTTTAACACTAGTTGTAGATGTAAATTAGATTTAATTTTTAATTGTGTACTAACTTAGTGTTTTCATTGTTTAGGTTGATAAGTTAGAACAGGTTCACAGGTGTAATTCAAATATGCAGTGCACTGCGCACTTGTGGTGAAAAGACAGTTTTGCCCCTGGAGATCTGCAAAAGACTTAGCCTCCTATTTTAGTTTTCATTTCATAGTTTAGCTTGTTATTTACTGTAACTTGTAATATTGACATAGATTGTAAACTTTTTATATTAATAAAGTGTTATTTTAGAATTAAGTCAGAAGTATCCCGTTGCTTGTGGATTCGACTCGTACTCGCCACTTCGGTGGAAAGTCGGTTTTTATATCTTTGGTTGACGATTTTCCCTTGTATTTCATTGAAGATATCTTATAAAAATATCATCTCTAAAAGTACCAACCAAATTTTGGCGCCGTTGCCGGGGAACGACGTATATTCTGATTATTTCTGAGATTTCATTTTATTAATATGTGTTTAGTTTAGTTAGTTTATTTAATTGTTTTAGTGTGTAGAATTAACATAGTTATAAAAATATAGGATGAATATACTATTTTTCTGATGATTCACTGAATTCCATGCTTTAATGATTACTTAAACAGGTGAGTCTTAGATAAAATAGTTGTGATTTCTTGTATTTACTGATATTATGTTTTAGATTAGATTTTTTATAGAGTAATTAGCTTAGTTTAACATTGTTAACATAGATTGCATAGATTAATTAGATAGTTTTAACATAGTTTAAAATAGTTTAGTGTTTAACTTTCTTATTTAGAGTAGAAGTGTCTTTTTATTTCGTAAAGTAATTAGATTATTCTAACATAGAGTAAGGTAGAGTAGTTATTAAAATTACTGATTTAGACATAGATTATTTTAACATAGAGTAATTGCTAATTTGCTGATTTAGATTAGATTGATTATCATAGTTTAATTCTAACATAGGTTAGCTGCTACTTTGTTCATTGTTTTACTGATTTAGATGTAGATTATTCTAACATAGTTAGTTGTTTTATATCTTAATGTTTTATATTATTTAGATGTATCATATATACATTAGAATAAAGTAGTATTTGTTTAGGTGTTTTGTTTTGTTCTAAATTTTATTTTGATTTCATTTGAATTTCATGGTTGACATGTATGAACGTCCGATCCATCAATGTATGAGTTCAAGTAACCGGATATGAAGAAGCCTTCAAGAGTAGAACATTGACCAGATGAGCAAAAAACTATGCATTTGTACATGCATAGTGGTGGTGCAGAGTCCAGTCAATCGACAACTTCAGAAGTTCGAGTATGCCAGGTTGTATCAATCCTTTCTCCTTATTCATTTTATTGTTCTGTAGTGTGCATCTGCATTGCATGTTTGCATTATTCTGTATGCCACTAGGGACAGTGTCATTCAAGCATGGGGGGATGATTTAGATGCACAAATTTTAAAAAAAAAAATCTTTATGTCTGATAGCTTAAAACTCATAAAAGTAGGTCTTTTGAGAATAATTTGTAGCATTTATGATTGTTTATCTGCATGATCTGACAATTTAGAAATGTATAAGCCCCATGAAAAAAAAAATTCTGATCTGATTTAAATAGAGTAGTTGTTTATGAAATAGTTTAAAGAAAAGATAGTATTTGCATGTTAGAAAGCTTTGAATCGCTGTAGTATAAGTATGCACAGTGTGTTTTATGAAAAAAGTATGCAATTGAATGATGTTTTGAAAAATGAGCTTAATAGAATAGAGCTACGTTTAGTTGTTGATGTCTTCGTGAATCCTAGTAGTGGAACTCAGACACGAGTTGAAATGTTTGAGTCTCTTACGAAATGGATAACGAAGGAGATCATTCTCTTATCTAGTCGATATCTGTGGCCTTTGTGGTTCGAGTAAGTAGAGTCTGAAGGGTGTTTTACACCTGGTGCCCTAAAGCCAGTTGGTTTGGGAGCCACCGATTCGAAAACTTGTTACATGGACTGCACAGAAAGCCTAAGAGATAGAGACATTGCACATGATGAGAGGAAAACTATACGTAAACTATTAGAATAGAAGGTTTAGTGACTCGAGCAATTAAGTCCGAGGGATACTCTATATCTGGTGCCCTAAGGTTGTCTGACCTGGGAGTCACTGACCCAAAGCTCGCTACATGGGTTACAAGACTTGATATTCGAAATAGTGCTCAAGTTAGAAGATTGAAAAAGAGTGAAAAATAGAATATCAAAAGAAAAAGAATGAGCTGAAAGAGAAAATTTCATTGCTTGGAATAATTATTGAATACTGTGCAGAAAATATACAGGTGAGGATAAATGAGTAAAACATGATAATACTTGGCTTTCTGAGAAAATTCATAAATAATTACAAGTTTAGAGAAGTGAAAGAAAAATAATTTTTACTGTGGTGGCATAGAAATTTCTGAATTTGTTTTGAGAATGTAGATTACATGAAATATT
Organism: Nuphar pumila; assembly: GCF_984573655.1. Taxonomy (NCBI): domain Eukaryota; kingdom Viridiplantae; phylum Streptophyta; class Magnoliopsida; order Nymphaeales; family Nymphaeaceae; genus Nuphar; species Nuphar pumila. Next base: position 83,608,749 of record NC_143260.1, on the reverse strand, counting down.
TGTTTGCAATGAGTTCTTGATTGCCTATTATTTCTGAAAAATTATTCATGCATGATATTGATGTTTGTGGGTAGCATCTCTGCAAACCCTCATGAGACCTTACTCGTCCACTGGGGTAACCCAGGGGTTTAAAGGGCTTGTTGCATGAGCTAAATGCAACCGTGATTCCTACGAAAGTGAGGTAGATTTTTTATTTATTTAATAAGAGATTTCATGATTATTGGGTAGTCCATATTTTCATTGCATGGTAGAGTGTATTGCTAGGGACTAACAATTATTCTAGCAAAGGGGTATTTGATGATGCATAAATTATACATTTTATTAACATGTTTTCACTGCATAAATGCATCATCTATAGGGTTAAAGCATACATTTAGATGAATAATGATATTATAGAGCTCTGGTTTGAATTTCATCGAAATCAGAGTTAATTTGAGGGAATTAATGCATTTACAGTATAACGGGTCAAATCTTAGAGCCAATTTAGAAGATTTGGATCCAGACGCCCATTTGGATCTTGGATTCGGGTCAAAATACATTGATTCAACCCAGCTCCAGCCCATTCACATTTTCATAAACCTTTTCTGCAAACCCCCTGCAAAATGAGGCACTCAGCAAATCTTTTGTTTTAAACATGTTTTTGTAAAAATGCCCAAAGAAGCCAAAACATCAAAAGGAGAGGGGCGCCCATGGCTGCCTTGTCTTTGCTTTGGATTTCGTGCCCTAGGGGCACGATTCTAACTCCAGCCCCCTTCTCAACCCACACCTCCTTCCATCTCCATTGAAGCCATAAATCAAAGCTTCAGATCCAAGCTTTCGTTCTTGACTCTCTTTCAAACCTTTTCAGTTCTTAATCTCCCTTGTTGGTTAATCATTTTGTGGCTGTGTTTTGCAGGTGCAGCAGAGGTGGGAAACATCTTTTCTTGTGTGGAAGTGTGAAACACTCCAACGAGAAGGGCCGGCTCTACCTCCATCCGGTCTTCTACGCCCCCCGATCGAGAATCGGTTCACATTTCAACTTCGATGGATTTCCAACGTGTTGCAGCTGTACGACATGGTACCATGGTGTGTTTCCAGCATCAACGAGGCCCCAAACGGTGTGAAGCCAAGCAAAGTCCGCTCTTTTCTCCCCCTCAGTCGTCGGACCGCCCTGGAGGTTGGTTCTCTCATCCCGTTCTTCTAGATAAAACTTATTTTGTGTGTGAGTTTTGGTGGTTGTGCGTTTTCTGTATTTTGTCAGCTTTAGAATAGCGTTTTTGTGCTTGCAACCAGCACATAGAATGTTTAGGTGTGTGGGTTAGTTAATTGGTTGATAGTTTTCATTCCAATGTTGGAGTTTTTAGGTCTTTTGGGGTGTGTGCGTGGGATCTTAAAGTCTATACTGTGTATCTGCGTTTTTCAGTTGTTCTAAGTCTAATAGATGTTGTCTTAATCGAGTTTAGTATCTTAGGAAAAGTGTCTAGATCATTTGTTGTTTTATGCATTTTTACATTTTGTGAAATTGTCTAGTCGAGTATTGTTTTTCTGATTTTTTTTTGGTAGAATGTCCAGCAGAATGTGGTATTTTCTGTAGTTCCTTATTGTATTGTCTTAATTTCAATGTATGAATTATTGTTTAGGTTTTGATAGATGTTATTCTTGTAGTATGTTAGTTTACGAATTTCTTTTTAGTGTTTTGAGGATAATCGAGTGTAGTAAAATTCTATTCTAGCGATTTTTCTCTGGGTGTTTAATTTACAGCATGGTAGTAGTTTAGTTTTCCTGGTTCTTAGTTTTACAATTCAGTAAAGTATATTAGTGTAATGTAATTTAGATAGTTGGGTCAATTTTGATTGTTAGTTGTTTTTAGTTTAATTGATATTTTCATATAGATTTCATGTAGTGTTTTTGTTTAAATTTTGGTTTGATTAAAAATTCTGTAGGTTAGGTTAATATAGACGTATTTGATGTTAAATTAGTCATAGTTTAATTAGATTAGTTATAATTCATAATTTTTGTTTTAGTTAACTTAGTATTAATTGAGTAATTTAATTTTGTGTTTAGTATTTAATGTGATAGATTGTGTCAATTTGTTATTTCTTGTTCATGCCCTTTGCTTAATGTATATAGATGTTAGTTTAGCTAGAATTAATGTAGCTTAGCTTAGTTAATGAGGTATTAATATTTGATAGTTGAGGGGCAACGTGGTCATTGTCTTGAAATTCGTTTTTGGTAGAAGGCCAACCCCTCCAAATTCGTGAATTGCTTTTAATGAAAGTTCTATTTTCCAGCCCAGTTATAAATGAGTTACTTTTTCCAATAAGGCAATCCTTGGGAATTCCAAAATCCCTCCTAAAGTGTCTACACATTTTGGGCAATATCTGAAATTCTAAATGTCATTTAAAGCCACCCAAAAACGTGTAGAGGGCCTTGAGAAAGGTTTTCAAGAAGATTTAATGCTTGGAATTTCAAAAGGCTTTCTAAAATGGTTCACACGAATTGGGAAGGATTTTAAGAATGCTATTTATTGTATTCAACCCAAAATCGTGCCTTGTTATATTGGAAAGGTTTTCAAAATAAATGACTTGCTTTTAATGCAAATATGGAAAAACGTGTGAATCTATAGGCTGGACGATTTTTGAAGATTACACTTTCCCAAGGTGTAATTAAGGCAATAAGAGGAGGAGTTGGCCCCTACCAAAATCATGTTTATCATATTCATTAGCCCTATTTATGACTTTCTTAGTTTGACATAGTATTGATTTGCTTCTCATTAATTTAGGAAGGTTGGTAATGGCTTAGATTTTCTAAAACCGTGTATGACCCTTTTGGTAGTTCATAGCCTAGAACTAATGTTAATTAATTAATTTAGTAAGTGGTGTAATAGGCTTAGTTGTTAGAAAACGTGTTTTCCATTTAGGTAGTATTCATTAGGTGTTAATTAGTTTAATATGGTTTGTAAAATTCGTGTATACTTCTTTAGGAAGGTGCTAACCTTAGTTTCTATTTAATGTAGGAGTTAATTTAGATTTACATTAGTGTTTTAGGAAATAACATTTAGATATTAGTGTATTTAATGACCTTAGGGTGGCGTGTAATTTAATGTCTTATCCTAAGTCGACCCCCAAAGTAATTAACCCATGTTAATTAGCCACTTAGTTAACCCCTAACTCTAGTTAGCATGTAGCTTAATTAGACTAACCCCTAGGTAGTTAAATAATTCTAGTTATGTAATTAGTCTAACCGTCCCCTACTAACCATAGTTAAACCCTAGCCATCTTAGTTAGATAACCCTAACCATACCCTAGAAGCCTAGTAGATCTTAACCTTAGTTAGTTAATACTAACCCTAGGAAGTTAGGTAACACTAACCGACCTTTGTCACCCTAGGCTAACTCTAGTTAGGTTTAACCTTAGTTAGTAATGCTGGTTAGTTAACCCTTACCTATAGTTAAGTAAGACCCTTAACCGCCCCTAGCTAGTAGTCAAACCTAGTAGGTAGTTAAACCTTAGTCAAACCTGAGTTAACCCTAACCGATCCTAGTTAACCATATTTAAGTAGTGTTAACCATAGCCAACCCTAGATAGTATCATATCCTAAACCGCCACCCTAATTCTCTTTAGTTAGAGACTAACCTTAGACTAACTGTAGTTAATTAACTCTAGTTAGTTATTAGATTAGTAGCCTAACTGTAGGTTAGTAGATGTGTTATTAAATTAGAATTAAATCTAGATTAATTAGTTATATTAGTAATGAACTAACCATAGTTAGCACTTAGCCTTAGTTGTCTAACCCTAGAGATATCTAACACTAACCGTACCCTAGTCCTAGTTAGACTAACCCTACATAGTTAATTAACATTAGATTTAGTTAACTTTAGTTAGTTACTAATCCTAATTAGTACTAATCATAGTTAATTCTAGCTAGTTATCTAACCCTAGTTAGATTAACATTAGATCGTATGTGTTTTTAGTAGGTTAGAATTAACACTAGACTAATTAGTTCATTAGTTAATTCCATTAGCTAGAGTATACTAGATTTAGTTAGATGTGTAATGCAGTTAGATAGTTTAGACTTAGAATTAGTTAGTTAGTGAGTTTAGGTTAGCTTAAAATTAACGATAGCTTTAGATTAGAACTAATCTTCATTGTTCATGTTATTTTTTTAGATTTTAAATAATTAGTTGAATTATTAATCTTTACTGTAGTTAGCAGTAGATTAGGTGTATTTTAGGACTGTTATTTCCTATGATTTGACGTGCAAATGCATTTGTGGATTTAAATCGATGAATAGTGCACTGAACCAAAACCCTAATTTTCATCCGATCGTGCACTACTCATTTCATGTGGATTTTTCATGAGTTTTCTGAAAATTATTTATATTCTCTACATTGGTGTGTTAACTGTGTTCAGACCAAATTTCAGCTCGATCCGAGTTGATTTGGTCTATGTTTTAAGAGTTTTATGAAAACAGCTTTTTCGGATTTTAAAATTTCGGGTCCAGCAATTTTCAAAATTATCCTTATTTTGAAACGCTAAGATCTGGAGATCCAGAATGTATTTTTCAAATCCGTAAAAAGTGTCAGTTTCTTGGATCTGTCTTTTACAGAATCGAAGTGATTTGGTGAATTTTGGAATCCGTGTGACCCCTCAAAACTGTGTTTTGCGAAAAGCTGTCAGAATCCATTTTTGCCTTCTTTAGGGACAAAACTGTCTTTTATGTATTTATTCAATTTCGTGTAGTTTTAGTGTTTTCTAGTCTTGTAGTTAGTAAATTAACAGTAATTAGATTAATTAGAGTTGTTTTACTTAGTTAGTTCAGTTGGATAGTTTAATTTTAGTTTTATATGTTGATTTAATTATAGTTTAATTTCAGAATTAGTTTAACACTAGTTGTAGATGTAAATTAGATTTAATTTTTAATTGTGTACTAACTTAGTGTTTTCATTGTGTAGGTTGATAAGTTAGAACAGGTTCACAGGTGTAATTCAAATATGCAGTGCTTTGCGCACTTGTGGTGAAAAGATGGTTTTGCCCCTATAGATCTGCAGAAGAGTTAGCCTCCTATTTTAGTTTTCATTTCATAGTTTAGCTTGTTATTTACTGTAACTTGTAATATTGACATAGATTGTAAACTGTTTATAGTAATAAAGTGTTATTTTAGAATTAAGTCAGAAGTATCCCGTTCCCTATGGATTCGACCCGTACTCGCCACTTCGGTGGAAAGTCGGTTTTTATATCTTTGGTTGACGATTTCCCCTTGTATTTCATTGAAGATATCTTATAAAAATATCATCTCCAAAAGTACCAACCACTGCACACAGCACATTGATCTCTGTTGACCAATAACATGAATATCAACCTTCAATTTTGTTTTTTTGGATTCAGTGCTTTAAACATAGGTACGCATCAAATCAATTCTTCTTCAAATCGAATTCTCGGTGAATCCGTTCCAGCAAATTGACTTCAATGAGTGAGTTCAGCCAATGAAGGTATAATGAGGGGATTGCTTATATGCAGAAATGTGCACAAAGACACACTCGTTTATTGCTCAGATGAACCACAAAGGGTCTTCCCAACAAACTCTCACATAATAATCTTTACCTATTTCATCCTTTACTGTTTTGATTGACTGAATACATGAGATGCTCAGGGGATGGAGACACGCCGTTGGCACCGACCTGAAGCTAAAAAGCTTGCAGGTTTGATACCCTTCGATCAACCACAATGGATGCGGAAGTTGATTTTGAATTAAACCAAAAAGGGATCCGCACATAACGAGTGTACAAAATCCAACAAGTAAATGTTGGTATAGGGTAGAGCACCATAACTCACGAGTGTAAGGGATATTGTAAAAGGGGAAACAGTGGTACAGATTGAAAAACCAGATATGAAATCGAAAAATAGAAGATAGCAATATGAAAAATAAGAAATCTGACATCGAAGAGAAGAGAGCCTCACACAAACAGGAAATCTAAATTTAAAAAAGAAATCAAGAGCAAAGTAGTGATTCAATCGAGAAAATCAGGATGAGATTTAAACTAATTACATAAGATCATTGAATCTAAGAGCATAAAAGGGTGAAAATAAATAACTAAAAAAAAATGTTGGAACCTATTTGTTCCTTTGCTGTTGCACGAGGGAAAGGTCAATGTTGCTACAAGCAACCCAATGCATTCGATGGTGCATTGATAGGGTAAAAAAAAAAAACAGAAAATCAGAACAGATCAGAGAAAGTGGATGGGAGAGGCTCTTACCTGGATTGAGCTTCTATTGCAAGGTCGGCCTCCTTCAGTAGATGGGGTGAAGCGTGGATTATAGAGAGGAAGGGGAAGAAACGAGGGGTGCGGAGAAGTAAGGTAAAAATCAAAGGTAATTGATTATTGATGGCTGGAGACCCAATGGATGGTGTTGCAAGAGGGAATTCGTCAATCTCCCTCAGTTTTCCTCTTGCATCCATTTTATAAAGGGGGGGGGGGGGGGGAGAGTTTGGAAGGAATTCTGTTGGAGATCAATGGTTGTAAGAGGAGGCCATTGGTGATGGAAGGTTGACAAGGAGAGCTTCGGAGATTGGCTGATCGCCTCCCTCCATCTTACATCCTCGGTGTTGCCTACTGCATCCTGCAAAAAACCAAAACCCTAGCCGATCCAGAGCGAGAAAGGGAGAGGGAGAGAGAGAGAGAGAGAGTCACTATCGTGGCCATCCGATTTCTCGTGAAGGGTTTTCAAAGAAAAACCCTAAAAGAAACAAATTTCAATGGGGCCCTTTTGATGTTGTGTAATTTCCAAATCGGGACCCCTTAAAAAAAAAGTTTTCACATAAACCTGAATTTTCAAAAAGGCGCTTTAAAAGACTTTCTACATTTTTATATTTTTGACATAGAAACTTTAAAACTAGAAAGAAAATAAAGGATTTAAAACTATTTTTTGTAATTTTTGATAAATATTTTCAAAAGGAGGGTTTTCTGAAAATTTGGGTTTGATTTTTGAAAAAATCTTCAGAAAATGAGTTTGGATTCAAAATTTTGAGAAGATTTTTGAGTTTTTGACCTCAAATCGAGAAATATAGAGCAATGAATTCAAACGGATGCCAGATGGATTGTTCGAACTATTCAAAAAATTATTTTTGGTATTTTTGATAATGTTAGTTTGAAAATGGACAGCGGGGCTAAGATTTAGGTCTTTTACCCGGATCTGGACCAAAATTAAGTCAGATATAAGATTGATTTGATTCCAGAAAATTCAAGAATAAACTGGAGTTTTGTTTTAGAATGACTCAATTTTGTCAAAAAATGAGGATCAGGGGTAAAAAGAGAATATTTACAATCATTTTGAAAAATTTGGGGTGTTCACAGATGCCCCTATTTGCTACTAAGTCGGTTGAAAGCCGAGCTTAGTGGCAAAGAAACACTCCAAATTTTGAAAAATGCCCCAGTCAGCAGATCTGAGCTGGGTGTGGAAGAATTACTTTGAAAACATGGCTTTTCAGGCTTAAAACCTTATCCTGAATGGTTTTAGGGGGACGAAATCCTCGACAATGATATGACTGAATAATAGAAATGAGAAAATCGTGATGGGACTTTGGATAAAGGTCCCAAAATGGTGGAAAATCAGAATTTTGATCAAGTCTCATGGGAGAGACAAAATCAACTTTTGGAATAACTCAGGTTTAGCCCTTAACCTGGATGGGACGAAGATAGATCAAGATAATTTTGGATGGGGAAAGGAATATATGAGGACCTTGATGGGACATTTTTGAGAAAAGGCCCCGTGAGGTGAAACTCAAGTATGATCCTTTCCTGGAAGGATATATATAGAGCATGGATTCCTTTGTGGGGAAAAACCATGATGTGACTGGGAAGATTACCTCGTCGAAATGAGGTTCAGGTTTAACCCAAACCTGAAAGGAAGATACCTCACGGAACGAGGTTCAGGCTTAACCCTTAACTTGAAGGGGAAGACCAAATGGAATCCTCAAATGAAGAAACCATGATGGAACAGAAAGAAATGCACCGCCAGAACGAGATTCAGGTTTAACCCTTGACCTGAGTGGGGGGAACCGTACGAAATCCTCGGATGCAGAAACCGTGATGGGACTAGAAAGGATATCTAGTCGAAACGAGATCCAGGTTTAACCCTAACATGAACGGAAGATACCTTACAGAGCGAGGTTCAGGCTTAACCCTTAACCTGAAAGGGGCGACCATACGGAATCCTCGGATGAAGAAACCATGATGGGACCTTCAGAATTTGGATGAACAAATCTGAAAGGGGTTTTGCGAGAAGGGAAAAACAAGGGATTCCTTAAAGCTTGGAAAAGGGATGATCTTGGGCGCCTCATTGCTGAGACTAAATCAGCTTTCTAAAAACAGACGACCTCTCGCAGAAGGTTTGGGTGATACCTCGAGGAGCGAGGTAACATGTTTAATCCTTAGCCTGAATGGATACAGAATCCTCGAGGAGCGAGGAAACTATGATGGGACCTCTAGACTTCGCACAACAAGTCCAAGAGGGGTTTGCAAAATGATGAAAATGGGGATCTCTAAAGCTTGAAAAGGGGTTGATCTTGGGCGCCTCATTGCTGAGACTGAAAATAGCTTTTGACAATAACAGACCTTTTGCAGAATGTTCAGGTTTAACCCTTATTCTGAGCGGGGACTGTCTATGGCGGGACAGTGGGGAACACAAGGAAGTGTGCAGATCCGAGAGACTCAGATCAAACAGAAGAGAAGAACTTTTCAGTCCTAATGAGGGATGACGTCAGGATACGTCAAAATGAACATCGAGTTCTTACTTCATGTTGGGATAACGAGAAAATATTGCCAATAAGATGCCAAAATTGTAGTTGATTCAGAATGATTGAACTGCGCTGATGTGTGAAAATATCACATCTTTTTACCTAGAGTATTAACTCCAATTGGGCTAACTCTGTAGAATCAAGAATCAAATTCAAATTTATTGTTGTTGAGTTTCTTTAAGGAAGATATCAATTTCCTTGATATGAAAAGAGAGGAAATATTCTTAGCTTCATAAAAGCAATTTGGTGAAAAGATATTGATGAAAGAATTTCACATAGATAAAGATGATTCCTGGCAGTTTCGGGCAGTTTCATATCCTGGGGCTTTCCCCATGATGATCTTTTTGCACTCTTTAGAACCGTGGAGATTTCTTGGGCTTTTACATCATCCTTCATTTTGGAGATGTCCTGACTTTTCTCTCTTTTTCTGAGAAGGGTACGTCACAAACTCCTTCATCTTGGAGATGCTTCAATCCTCCTTTCTTTCTCAGGAATTATGCTTGATGATATTGGTTCATTGGTCAAAATCTCTGGATGATAGTAGAAATTAAATATCTTTTAGGGTTTGTCGGGAGGCTCATCACAATCGCCTTCATCTTGACGGTGCTCTGAACGTTCCCTAGAAGGATTCATCACAAACTCTTTCATCTCGGAGATGATCCAAATCTTCTTTGCCCCCGGGGTCTAACTCGCATATTCGTCTTCATCTTGACGACAATTGAGAGATCCCTTTTGCGGATATTTGATTACAGCTTAGATGACTGAGGAGATATGGATTGGGTAGGTTCTTTTTACTGCCTAGGATATTTCCACTGTCTTACTGCCAAAAGAATGATCTTTAAGAACGTGCCATAGATATGATCAATAACAGTTTGCTTATGGCTTTTCAACATCATTGAATTTTTCCTTTGCCGATCATATCAAAGATTTTTCTTCATCCTCTTGGTTGACCAACGGAAAAAGCTTGAATTCAGTTCTTATTTCGCAAAAGTCTTGCTCTTTTTGAAATAATACTAAAGGTAGTTTGAGGAAATTCTTTGTGTGATGAAAGTTTTGAGATCAACAATGGTTTTTTATAGCAAATTGGCAAAAGATTCTTGAAATCCTTAATGAAAGTAATTGCTTGATATCGAATCGACACGTTCGTGACAAAATTCTCCTCTCTTTTTCCCCAAAAAGAGAGACTCGGGCTTAACCCTTACCTAAATGGGAAGTTGGAAATACTCCTCTCTTCTCCAAAGAGGAGGTGTTTGCAAAACAGAACTTTCGAAGAAAAATTAAGTTTTCGTCAAAACTCCCTATCTCTAGGCTTCTTTTATGGAAAGGCGGCCGAAAAAAAAAGTTGAGAAAGTATCATAGAGGAACGAGTCCTTCATACTCTCCCTAGAAGAGGGTCCTTTGTGAAGGGGTTGGCCAAAGATGAGACAAACGGGGGCCACAAAAAGAAATGAGCTTCCGTCGAAGCTCTCCCTGAAAAAAGGGTTCTTTTGTGTAAAGTTGGTTGTTGTTTTGCAAACTGTTTGCGAAGAAAATGAGTCCCTTCAAACTCTCCCTGGAAGAGGGTTCTGGCGAACGAAAGATGGTTGCATGCGAAAGGAACGAGCTTCCTCGAACTCTCCCTGAAGAGGGTCCTTCGCAAGTGAAAAAGATTGATTTTTGACAAAATGATAATCCGAAGGTTGAAATTGAGAATTTAGAGCTTGAATTATGATGAACAGATAGTACAAAGACTGAACCTGGAGGGCTAACTTGATCAGTCAGCCAAATACTAGCACGAGCACTAGATGTACCAGCACAAGCATTGGATTTGAAGATGTACCAGTATGAGTACTGGATTTTGAAGATGTATCAGTACGAGCGTTGGGTTTTGAAAAAAACACCAGTACGAGCACTGGATTTCAAAAATGCCCCAGTACGAGCGCTAGGTTTTGAAAAAAACACCAGTACGAGCACTGAATTTCAAAAATGCCCCAGTACGAGCGTTGGGTTTTGAAAATGCACACCAGTACGGGCACTTGGTTTTTGAATTTGCACACCAGTATGAGCACTGGGTTTCGAAAATGTATACCAGTACGAGCACTGGGTTTTCGAAAGTGCACACCAGTACCAGCATTGGGTTTCGAAAATGCACACCAGTACGAGCACTGGGTTTCGAATCCGAGTCGGAACTCGAAACTTCGAACGATCTAAAAAGGAAAAACCCGAGTCGGAACCAGGATCTTCAAAATAATGACAAAATGGAAAACCCGAGTTTGACAACTCGAATTTTCAAACGATTGATCGGTTCCAACAAGAGCGTTGAATCCGATAGGAAGTCCGAGTCAGAACTCGAAACTTCAAACGAAAAGATAAAAGGGAAAACCCGAGTCGGAACCTGGTTTTTCAAAATAAAAGACAAAAGAGAAAATCAAGTTTTTGAAAACTCGATTTTTCAAAGGAACGATCGGTTCCAACACGAGCGTTGAATCCGATAGGAAGTCTGAGTCGGAACTCGAAACTTCAAACGAAAAGATAAAAGGGAAAACCCGAGTCGGAACCCGTTTTTTCAAAATAAAAGACAAAAGGGAAAATTGAGTTTTTGAAAACTTGAATTTTCAAAGGAATGATCGGTTCCAACACGAGTGTTGAATCCGACAGGGATTCCGAGACAGAACTTGAAACTTTGAACGATATAAAAATGGAAAACCGGAGTCGGGACCCGGATCTTCAAAATAATTCATGCTTTGTCTCCTTTGGGTTGCCTGATTTTTGTCGAGAGCTGACCCTTTTCTGAGAACTGGACTGAGCATGCTTGGTTAGGGGGATTGGGCACTTTTCTTCTTCGTCTTCAACAAAAAGATTCTTATCAATGCAGTCCTGAACAATGTTCTTGAAGACAAAGCAATGATCAGTGTCATGCCCTGTTGTCTGATGGAACCTGCAGAATTGGTTTTTGTATTTTCCCATGATAGTGGAAGGACTCGTGGCTTTTGGGAGCCTGACTAATCTCTTGGTCAACATGTGTTCGAGAACTTTGTCCAGCGGCTCATCCAAGGGGGTGAAATCTTGGTTACTGCTCCAATCTTTGTGTTTTGGCTCTCCCTGATTCTTCTCCTTCTGCGGAGGACTGGATTGAAGTTGTTCATCTTGGTTTCTGCTGAACTTTCCCTTTTGGCTAATCATTGTAAAATTTGTATGTGGATTCCTCATTATTAAACTGCATTCCCTCTACGGGAACAGAGTCAAGTGTACTACCATGTAGACTTGAGGTGCCTGCACCTTTGTCAGGTGCACTGTCATGATCATCTACCTCATATCGATTTGCATTTCGTCTGCTGGAATATTCAAGTCAAGAGTGAGTCCAATGCCAGCACCCTTCTTATCATGTGAATCATTAGTGCACATATTCAATTCTTCAGGTGCGTCGATAGTGCTGATATCCATTGCGCCAAGACTTTCCAATGATTGAGATACGTCATTTTCACTGCAACTAGCTTATATGCTCAACACTGTCATATGCAAAATATCAATTTGCGTTAGCCAGCACATACGTTTACTATGATTTATTCAAGATGCATATAACAACGGCTACAAATTAGTTAAGCATAATAGCTTACAAATCGATATTAAGAAACAACATCATATCTAACAAATCGATCCTCAAAAATATATAATATCTTACAAATCGATATACGACAATTCAGCATAATATATTACAAATCGATATTAACAAACAAAACAATATCTCATAAATCGATACTAGAAAACACATAATATCTTACAAATCAATATACTGCAATTCAGCATAATATATTACAAATCGATATTAACAACCAAAACAATATCTCACAAATCGTTACTATAAAACACATAATAGCTTACAAATCGATATACTGCAATATTACAAATCGACATCAACAAACAAAACAATGTCACAAATCGATATACATGTTACTACAACCGCAATTTGTGTTAAATTACATATACTGAGTGAATGAATGATACCGGGTGGGGTAGAGACCCTTGCTCGCATCTGTAACCAAGCATTCTTATCAACAAGTCCCAGCGTCTTACAAATGTCTTCAAGTTTCTATCCGTTGAAACGATATAATCTACCTGCAATAACAAAACAATGCCTTAATGACACTCACGATGACATACGTTCTTCAACAATAACATGATGACATGGAAAGGTACTCACGACGCTTTAATGGCACTTGTTGGATTGTTTGTGCGTCATTGCTTTTTTTTCATACTGTCTAACGAAAATGAAGAAGCAGAGAAAACTGTAAAAAGAGATGGCCGACAAATTCCCCTTTGATGCCGACCAATGATCGAAGCAGTTGTTCGATTTATAGTTATCTCCATGAGGTAGGAACGAATCAAGAAAAGTTTTCTATCTAACACAAGGTAGGAACAAGCTAAAAACAAAGGTGGAACGTGCAAATCTATATACGGGGAGCGGGAGGACATTTTCGTCCAATGCATATCTATCTTACGGGAGGACAATTCCGTCAAAAGCATATCTACCTTTTTTGTATGTTATTTTATTATAAAGTCATCATGGGCAACATTGGCATATGAATTATTGTGGGTCCCAAGATATTCCTCCGTACATACAGGAACACACAAATTTGTGTTCCGAGGAGAACACACAACACCCTCTTCGTATTAGTGTATGTAAATAGGGGTGTCAGCAGGTCAGATCTGGATCGGACCCAATGGATCCAAACCCGGATCTGACTTTGAGGTTCTGGTACTAGGTCTGGGTCGGACCCAATGGATCTAAAACCAAATCTGACTTTGAGGTCCTGAGATCGGGTGCACCATAAGAAAAAACCACACGGGTCTAATAAGGATTACATGAACCAGACAGTCTATACATGGTAAAATAATATCTCTTATGTTTTCTATATTGAAAAAGCAGGGTTCTTGATAAGAACTCGGGTTGGACCTGTGCCTGGTATGATATTTCACAAATCATACCTTGATCCATATACTAATCAGACCATTTGGGCCGACTTGGTTTCCAACTACACCACCTTCTTTATCAGCAAACCCTCTTTTGGAAAAGCCAATTGATATGAAACGTCTAACAAAACATCTTTTCTTGAATCTGCAAAGTGCAGCATATGAAATTTGACCTGCCAACTACCAACCATTAATTATTAAGATTAATGAGGTTATTATCTATGTCATAGGGACACGCCATTGTGGTGCCATGCCCTTCGGCACACAAGACATGGACACTGACATTGGACCATATTTTAATATTTTTAATGTTTTAAGGTTTTATTTTGATAAAAATATATTTTTTAACATTCAAACATCATAAAATTAATTAGTCTTTTATTTATAAAAATAAAAAAAAAATGCGTCCTCATGTTCTCTTTTTCAAAACATTTTCTGACTTTCAAGTCAAATCTGTGTCACGTGTCCTCGTGTCCATGTGTTTTTTGACATAATTTGTATTTTTTTTTTTTAACTTTCTAAGCCAAAATTGAGAGTGAATCATGTCAGGGGTACCTTAATCTGTCATTGCCATTCATCATTCAATGAATGACACTTGGAACAGCATGACTATTGTTTATGTTTTAGTAGGGATGGCAGTGGATTGGGAGGATACGGCCCCGGCAGGGATGGAGGTTAAAATCAAAAGCAGTATGAGGATGAACTAATGCTTTCTCCTGGCCTACTCTGTCCCCGAGACCTATTAGTAAACCTTTCTTTCCTTCTATAGGAATGACATAGACTGAGGGGAATCGGCTCTCCACCCCCACCTTGCCCCCCATTTGGACCCGGAATGAAGGATATGAGGCGGGTATGGAGGTTAAAATCAAAACCCGTGCAGAAATGAATGCCGGGATGAAAGGCAGAATTTTGAATTGATGAAAACCTTGTCCCCCACCCCGGTCCACTGCGATCCCTATGTTCTAAATGGGTCTCACAAAATTTTTCACAGTCGATGTTATTGATGCTTGGCATCTAAGAAATCAAGAATGGATGGCTTAAACCAAAGCTAAAATATGGGTGTTTTTAATGGTGATTATCACGTGGATGAACGGCATCAGAGGAACCACTGGCAATAATCCATCTGGGTACTATTGACCTAATCTGCTTTTGTCAAATTTTAACATATAGTTGAAAAATGGACACTGTCAACTGATGATAGGTTAACTATGTAAAAAAAAAAGGTATCACCCAACATGCAACTTAAGTTTGATAAGTTTAAACGATACGAGTTTCACGACACAGCCTCTGAATGTCCTACCACTGACATAAAAGTAAAGAGTATGGAGTAGTAACATAAGACAAAAAAGGGCAGTAGCGAGCAGTGTTGTGAGAGGCGTACGCCTCACTACCTGAAGCTTACGCCTCAGAGGCGAGGCGCACGCTCAAGGTACTGAGGCGTGCTGTGATGCGCAAATTGCCCCTCATCAACCTCCAGAACCCCCTCCTTCATCCCCAAGTCTTCCTCCTCCGCCCGATTCGTCGGCTGTGCTAACCCCAAGTGCCGGTGGATCCACCGCCACGTGCCGGTGGATCCACCGCCACGTGCCGGCCAACTGCTCCTCCGCCGCTCCTTGCCTCCCCTCCCACCGCTTCACTTCCATACCAGTTGTGAGAGGCGTACGTCTCAGTACCTGAGGCGTACGCCTCAAAGGCGAAGCGCAGGCTCAACCCCTCGCTTCGCCTCATCGCATTTAACAACCTTGGTAGCGAGCCTATTCACTTGTTTTTAATATATTTTAACCTCTTTTTTTATTATATTAAAAAACATGGTAAGTCAAGATACTAAAAATAACTTATAAACTTTATGAAATTCAAATATTATCATTCACACATTTATAAATAATTATAATTAAATGTAAAATTTAATTATTTCATTGCTTCATTTTATAATAAACATTGATATCACTTTTCTTTTTCTTTTTATTTATGAGAAATAATCATACTTAAGAGAGAACCTATATTTTATACATGATTGATATGACATGTCAATTTAAATGTGCAAGTGAATTCTCCATAACTAAATTAATATTTTAAATTAATATATGAGATAATCTATAATCAATTAAAATATTTAATCATATTTAAAATGACTTAATTTCAAGTCATTTATTCTTATAATTAAAAATAAAATGTAATTATTATTAACAATCACTAAATCAAATCATTAATATTATTACAATTACAACTCAAATAAGATCAAACATAAATAAGAAATCAAGCTGTTAGATTGTCATGTAATTTTAAACATGCAAGAAGAAAAAATTTCTTTTGGTATAAAAAGATAGAATTTAGATAATTGAAAAAGTTTTTCAACACATCAAAAGTGGCAAAATTTTGATATTTTATTGTAAAGTTATAGCTTCTGTAAGCTAAGTATGTCAAGTGCTATGATCCAACTCAAGATCAAAAGACATGTCTCGTGAAAGAAACTGGTCATAATGGTCGCAGCACGAGGTAATGATGCCAGCGGATTGATTCACACTCCTTATTTCCTACAAGAACATGACTCTTAGTCTAATGCCCTCCTCCCTTGACCCATGAGTCGTGCCTCCAGTATTGAATCTCTCTGTCAAATGGGACAACTGTTGTTTTGTTAATTAGGCATACCCCTAACCCCAGCTTGACTTTAAAAAAAATAACAAAAGGAAAAGTCTCTCAACTGCTCAACTCGGGCTGGACCCATGTGGTATTTTTTCCACAGAGAGAGAAAGAGAGAGAGGCGTACTTACAGTTACACGCTTTATTTACTAGACTTGTTCAATTCAAATTTGACAACAATATATGAAAGCAAATGAGCGAATCAGTATCAGGCCTAAATTGGTTTTGAAAACAATTCAGAGAATCATGCAAGAACATAATCATTAATCAAGCTGAATCGGTCTTTAAAATTAAAAATCATAAAAAATTGAAAAATAAAAAAGTTTGGAACAAAAGAGCAAATTCAACCAAATGAAGAAGAAACTAACCTGATTAAAGGTGAATCGGGGTTGAATAGGTCAATTTTGGAGGTGGGCTCCAGCTGAAGTGAATCGATTTTTGGGCCGTCCGATTTGAATCGGCCAATTCGCACTCATCCTGATAACAGTGTCTGAAAGTATTGCATTTATAGACTCGTTTTGGGGCGACCAATGTCACCACCAAATGTTTTGCAGAATTGTATCGGACCCTGAATAACTCTTCAGAACGGTTCAGGGAACCGACCAATTCTGATTCTCATGAACCTTTAACTTTGTCAACCAGCTTTCAAGTCTCCATTCGGATATTGCAGATCAATAAAAAAAAAAGCCTATGCAATTTAGTTTAGGTCAAAACCAACAAGGCAACTCGGGAAATCTCAAACCAGCTTGGAAGCCTTGCTGAAGATAAACTTGGTTTTGCCTTCGGACGGTGCACCTTAGTCTTTAAGTCTTCAAGTTGAGAGACTTGACCAATTATGCGTCCACATGAGAGCCTCACGGCAGTTGTCAACTTGTCATTATCATTCATTAAATTTTGTCAAAATTTTCAACCCATTGGGAACTGTACATACGTTACCACCTTCCTTTGCATCCATGAAGTGGCTACTGGATGGGTCATCAAACAACAGTATAAATATCTCCTTCAGCTACCTCTTCTGCAACTAAATAAAAAAAGTAGAAAACCCAGTTTCGGTGTTTGCTGGAACAATCAATCCCACCTCACCAAATGGGGCATGCTGTTGCTCATGCAGCTCCATCACTACTACTGCACCACGTGTTTTTAACTGCGTTCATCTGCTTGCTGGCCTCAATGCTGCCACCAACTCCCTCAGCTTTCTGTTACTCTAACCAAAGCTCTGCCCTTCTCCAATTCAAGCAGGGATTGGCCGTCAAGCCAGATTACAACTACCTGAGTTCGTGGCAGAATGGGACCGATTGCTGCAAATGGGAAGGCGTTACCTGCGACGACAACCCCACAGGAGGCTTTGTTATTGGCCTACAGGTTAGCAATGTCACCGTCAAAAACCACTCTGGCCCTTTCAGCACCATCGGTCCTTCCCTGTTCGAGCTCCGGCACCTCCGCCTCCTCAATCTGTGTCAATGGGTTTAACGGCTCCCTCCCATCGAGGCTTGTGGAGCTCACCCAGCTTACCAGGCTTGACCTTTCCTACTGCTGCTTCTCCGGGCAGGTTCCCGTCGAGATATCACGCATGACGTGGTTGGTATATCTCAGGCTCTCTCATAACTACGACCTGCGACTCCGGCGACCTGATTTTGCAGAGTTTGTTAAAGGCTTGGGTCGTTTGCAGCACCTCCTCCTGAGTAGAGTCAATATCTCCATGAGTGGCAGGGATGTCAGCTTGGCTGTGTCATTGTCTTTACCGAACCTACAGTCTCTTGGCTTGTACAATTGTTCTCTCTATGGTCCCATGCACGAATCGCTTCTCCGTTTGCGGTCTCTCTCCATTTTGTATTTGAGTTGGAACAACTTGGGGTACGTACCTGAGTTCTTCACCAATTTCACCTCCTTGCAGCGACTCCACTTCTATGGATCACAGCTGCAAGGGAACCTTCCTTGGGGCATTTTCCATCTTCCAAA
This sequence comes from Nuphar pumila, assembly GCF_984573655.1. Classification (NCBI taxonomy): domain Eukaryota; kingdom Viridiplantae; phylum Streptophyta; class Magnoliopsida; order Nymphaeales; family Nymphaeaceae; genus Nuphar; species Nuphar pumila. The sequence continues at coordinate 83,590,425 of NC_143260.1, read as the reverse complement.
TTTGGAAAGCCTTGTCCTCAAGGAAAATCCAGAGCTGATCGTCTACTTACCACCTGGGAGGGTCCTTCCGGAAAGTAGCAAGCTTATGGATCTGGAACTCTCTTTGGTAAAACTACTTGATAGGAGCCTTCTCGAGTTTGCCTCCAAACTTACCCAGTTGTCCGTTCTAAAACTATCATCAAGTGGTTTAAACGGGACGATTCCATCGTCATGGGCATCTCAAGAAATTTTTGTGATCGAGCTCGCTAACAACAGTATAACAGGCCCCATCCCTAAAGCTTTAACTAAGCTTTCCAGCCTCGCCCATTTAGACCTTTGCAACAACCTTTTGAGTGGTAGTATCCCCCCTGGCCTCCTCAACCATCCTTCTCTACAGTTCCTATGCCTTGGCCATAACTTCTTGAGTGGGGAGATCCCGACCTCTTCCATTTGCAACTACAATAAACTCCGTTGTCTTGACCTGTCATATAATAACCTTACGGGTGCCATACCAAGCTGCCTTACCATCTTAGATCAATTGAAGGTGCTGAACCTAGGCAAGAACCGGTTAGAAGGCATAATTCCAGAAGGATTCACAAATCTCAGTAGCTTAATCACGCTGCAATTGAATGACAATCTATTGGTAGGCCAAATACCAAGGTCGCTCTCTAACTGCAGCAGCTTGCGGCTTTTAGATCTAGGCGACAATCAACTGGAGGACGTGTTTCCCTCTTGGCTGGGGCATTTGCTCCAACTGCGGGTACTACTGTTACATTCCAATCATTTATATGGTTCAATTGCTTCCTCTAACTCTGAAGGTGTGTTTCCTCTGTTACAAATCCTTGATATTTCAAGCAACCAATTTTCAGGGGTCCTATCTCCCACATTTTTTGAAACTTTCAAGGCCATGTTGATGAGTGAACGCGGGGAGAGGCTCAGGGTTATTTCTACTTCAGAACCAGTGAAGTATACTTACGTTCTAAAGGTGATGATGATCAAAGGAGAATATACACGGGAACTTAGAATAATTCCTGGGCTAACCACCATGGATCTTTCTAATAATATGTTCACGGGTAAAATCCCAGATGAGATAGGGAGCTTAAAAGGCGTGCGTGCATTGAATATGTCCCATAACAAATTGAACGGTTCAATTCCAAAGTCATTGGGAAATATGCTTCAAATGGAATCTTTGGATCTTTCTGACAACCACCTAACTGGAGGAATACCGAATGAGCTATTAAAGCTCACGTTTCTTTCTGTGTTGAGTTTGGCATTCAACAACCTCCAAGGAAGCATACCTCAAGGAAGACAATTCAGTACTTTTGGTAATACTTCTTTTGAAGGAAACCCTGAGCTTTGTGGGCCACCGCTAAAAACGCCATGCACTACCGGTAATACTCCTCCGGTAGTTGGTGATATGGAAGATAATGAGGAGCTTGGATTGGGATACATGGCAGCAGGTATAGGTTTCGCAGTTGGATTCGTAGTGATCACATCGATTCTCTTGTTCAGTGAAGGAGTGGGGAAATGGTATTGGGATCGTGTGGACAAAGTGTTGACATCATTGCTCCCATGGTCTTGGTGTTCTAAGTTGGGTATATATCCTTGCAATTGAGAGCTAATAACATGACTCTCTAAGAGATTATTTCGATCAGTAGTTGGTTTAAGTAAATAATGATGACCGTGTAATGCTTGATACCACCAAAATCAATTATGAGTGGATCTCCAAGAATGAAATATAGATACAAATGGAGTCAGTAATATCTTATCAATCAAGATTGGGAATTCATTCTTGTTTAAGAATATAGTTAAGGAAGATCAGACGAATGTAGACTCGGTTCGAAGACATTGACCAATAAAAATCGAGTTTAGAGAGTTCAACCCGTAAGAACTTCAACCCGTAAGAACTGGATTTAGGAAGTTCGACCAACATAAACCGGATTTAGAGAGTTCGACCAGTAAAAACCGGATTTAGAGGGTTCGTCGACCAGTAAAAACCGGATTTAGGAAGTTCGACCAGTAAAAACCGGATTTAGGAAGTTCGACCAGTAAAAACCGGATTTAGGAAGTTTGACTAGTGAAACCCAAATTTAGCGAGTTCGACCGGTAAAACTGGATTTAGAGGGTTCGATGAGTAAAAACCGGATTTAGGAAGTTCGACCAATAAAAATCGGATTTAAGAGGTTCGACCAGTGAAAATCGGATTTAGAGAGTTCGACCAGTGAAAACCGGATTTAGAAAGTTCGATCAGTGAAAACCGGATTTTGGAAGTTCGACTAGCGGAAAACCGGATTTAGGAAGTTTGACAAGTGAAAACCAGATTTAGAGAGTTCGACCAGTGAAAACCGGATTTAGGAAGTTCGACCAGCGGAAACAAGATTTAGAGAGTTCGACCAGTGAAAACCAGATTTAGGAAGTTCGACCAGTGAAAATCGGATTTAGAGAATTCGACCAATGAAACTGGATTTAGTGGGTTCGACCAGTGAAACTGGATCTAGAGGGTTTAAACAGTGAAACTAGATTTAGTGGGTTCGACCAATGAAAACTGGATTTAAGGGGTTTGACCAATGAAAATTGGATTTAGGAAAAAGGCTTAACTCGAAGCTTGATTTTGGCAAGACAGGCGAAAATGGTTTTGATAAAAGACTGGGCCTGAAGGTCGGGTTTGAAAAAGATCAGTGTTTTGAAAAGTGCTTGTCGATTATGATGAGAGATTTTTAATCTTCACCCTCACGATGACTTGGATAAATTACCGTTGGGGTCTCAGGATTACCCCTTATCCTGAAAGGGTAGTTGGTTTGATACAAATGCTAATGGATGCAGACAAATGCCAATGAATGCAAATAGATGCAAATGGAACGATTAAATATTTTGTTTGATCCTGCTTGCATACAGGATGTGTTGGAGTAAAGACAAATTTTCAAAAAAATGCCCCAGTGTAACTAGAGAATGAAACATTGAACAGAAAAATAAATAATTGATATTTGAAGAACGCTCTCTGAAGATAACAAGGTGACAAATTTCTTGGTTGATTTGGGAGGCATTCTGAAAGAGGTCACTCCTCACAAAATGATATTTTGCAATAAAGAAGATGGTGCCAAGGTATTAGGAAGATTGATAATTTTATTGATGAAAGAAATGGGACCACGTCATCCCTACAAAATGATAAAAGCCAACTGCAAGAATGAGAGAGCATTGGCTCTGTTGCTCTAAGGGTACTGATGAGCTGACCACCTTATCCTCTTCTTTGCCTTTTACAAGGAGATTTTTATCAATATAGTCTTGAATAATATTTCTGAGAACGAAGCAATACTCAGTATCATGCCCCATTGCTCGATGAAACTTGCAGAATTGATCTTTAAACCTTCCTCTAATGATAGAAGGATCGTCGACTTTTGGAAGTTTAATAATCTCCTTGGCCAACATATACTCAAAGATTTCTTCATGTGACTGATCCAGAAGAGTAAACTGGCGGTCATAACCCCAACTGTCCCGCTTTATCTTTTCTTTCCGCTGGGACTTCTGGTGAGAACTTGACTGGAAAGGCTTGTTGTCTTGCTTGAAGGTATCTCCTTTTTTGCCTCCATTGCTGCTTCTATCGGACTTAGAACCTCCTGTGCTACTGTTGTTGCTAGTGATATTTTTGGAGAAGGTGGCAGATGTCTTCTTCTTTGTGGGAGCCTTTCTAGGATTGTCCTCATCTTGCTCAGACATTATTTTAATCATCATTTTCCTAAACATTTGATATGCAGTGGGATCGATGTCATCCCTGTCAGTCTGACTCTGTCTTCTGGCAGATTTTGGAGAACTCATTTCTTGCTCGGATGCAGAAGAATAACTGGTATGTTGGACGGGTGCAGTTTTCTTGTCGGACCTTGTCTAAACCGTATGGAATCACGAATGCTCTCTACAGAATAAGATGGATGAGTAGGCTCTAAAAATGATTTGGGATAAAGATGAATAGAGGAAAATATTTATTGATGATCAGATTGATAATTTGAAGAATATCCCATTACCATGGATTGAGTCATCGTTGGAATCACAATAATTGCGTTGATAAACAATTAAAATATGTCTTGTTACCTAGGTGAGGCCATCAAACCATGATAGAATGAGAATTATTGAAGGATGATAATTTTATTAATAATAAACTAGACAAAGAGGGGGCGAACAAACAATCTGCCACCACTCATGATAGTCAGAAGACACTAGAGGACCAGGAAAAACAGTAAGAGTGACAAAAGAATCCCAGCTATGCTTGGCAGAATGGTATGTTCCGGACCACTGAGCAGATTTTATATCGAATTCTGGCAAAATGCCTGACAATAATCGAGCTTCAATTCGCTTCTGTCTCTGCGAGAACTGTCTGACACATCGCTTTGGCTGGTAATAAACTGAGAAGAAAGGTCTGAGTAACTTGAATCGCTTGCCATATGCGTAGATGTACCGAGGGAAAGACTCCTTATGGTCGAAGTAGTCCCACACGATCTCTTCTTTATGGAGGTTCTCGATAAAAAAATCTATACCGGAAAATGGGTAATGGCTTCTTGCTGTTATATCTGAATGAGCTGGATCTAGTTGGTATGTGCCGAAGGAACCAAGAATGTAGTGCGTAGATGCACCCTTCTACTAAGATAGAATCTCTAAGCACAAAACGGGTCAATCCGCGGTATAAGAAGGCAAGTGCGGCCATGGCGATCGAGAGGCGATTGGTTTGCCGACTTCTCCATCTTTTCAAAAGCTAAACTATTCTGATGTCTACATAGTTCTGTCCATCCTGGAAGAAGGCTAGTTCTACGGTGCACAAGATCATCATATGTTGTACTCTCTCTCAAGCTGCTCGGGATAAAGAATCAACTTATGCAAATGTCCCATGTTGCTGGTATAGCTTAAACAGATTGATATATTGGCTCTCATATGCCTCTATCAGTGGCCAAGATCTGCATCCAGTCATACGGGCTAAAGCATCTCGGGGGTCGAGTCCCTTGACGTTGATAAAAAATTGTTGCCCTATTGGATCCTCTGGCTGACTAGCTGGCTCAGGCAGACCCATAATGTCCAAAAATTCGTCCAGTAGTAGAGTCATCTCTACTCACGGGAACCAGAAGGTACAGGTACGCGGATTTCACCGCTCTGCTAATGCTTGAATCAAACTGTCGTTGATGATCTGTTCTCCCACTATTGATGTCAGTTCCAATCCACAGCCACTCAGATGGTCCGGGAACATATGAAAAAAGTTCTTGAGCCAAGAATAGTACTACCAGGGAATGAAAGGTCTGGTGTTCAAAGTTCGATGATCTAGGAGACCTTGCCGCACCTCATAGGAGATATGGCCCTCAGGAAAGACTGAATCAAGCTGACTGGATGCTATCAGGATAGACTGAAAAATATAAAAGAAGTAAGGACAGGACTTGAGGGAAACCACATTATTTTTGAAGAAATTGCAAGCAGGATAAAAACAAGGCTGAAATTTTGAGATCCAGAGAGAAGGGAGGATGAAAATCACTTGGAGTTTTGAAAGAAAGAGATGAGTTTTCTAAAAATCATCCAGGGTTTAAAAAATAAGAAGGGGATGTTAGGCAGTGCATGAAAATAGATGGAAAATAGGGGATTTTAAAAAGCGTCCAGTATTTTTAGAAAAATTATGGAAAATATGAGAAAATAAATAAAATAAAGGGAAATAAACAAAATACATTCAATCACATCCTGTACAAACAAGTATGCATATACAACATTCCCTAAAAGTTGACTCTAGATGCACAAGTTTTGAAATAGCTGTAGGACCCTAACCCTAACTCTAAAGCTCAGATCATCTGTGTTCAATCATGCTATGCCGATATACTCAAGCCGAGGCTTGATGTATGTGACATAAAAATATTTCTCCGATTCTAGGCTCATGTTTTCCAACATCCTTGAGCGCCTGCCGATATACTTTGGACTATGGCCCTCGGTACGTGGCAGGGGGGTTTAACCCAAATAGGTGGCCCAGTTGTGAGGCTTTGTCCCGAACTATGGTTCTAGAAGAAAGCCCAGCAACGTGGTGGCCAGGTAAAAGTAGGTGGGGTTGTTTTTAAAATATGATCAACATGCAAGAAAACAGAAGGCTCTAATGACCTAAAGAAGTTGAATTTTTGAAAAATTTATAAGAAGCAAACATTGTTTTCAATCAGATCTTAGATTGAGGAGGATTGAATTGGACCTAAGTCTAAGTGAGCATGAATAATGCCTCCTCAATCGGTCCTACCAAACCATGCCTAAGCTTACATAAAATCCATGTCAGCTGGGTTTGATTCTAGGCTCCTAGGTTCACATGGAATTGAGCTGACATTGTAGAACACAGTTTTTATAAGTTGAATAGAGCAAAGCACAAGGTTGATCAGGCGAAGACAGGTCCCATCACGGTCGCCAAACCTGTTATCATTGCAAAATTTTACTTTTGCAAGTCAAACTGACCTTTAAAAAAAAAATTGAAAATAACTCACCTCCGTTTTAAAATGCAGGATAATTCTGAAGAATGAGACTCGCCTGTCGGTACGAGGTTCAACCATTCCTGGTACCATAACCAGGGGTAATCGAACTAAGAATCAATCAAGTGCTTTGCTTTGCTCAACTTGTTTAAATCGGTATTCTATTCCTAAATGTACAGAGAATCAGGCATATGCTATGACTTTCAGAAAATGCAGTTTTGAAAACATGATGTTTGCTTGGAATAATTTGAAATATTTGGAAAAGGATACTTTAAAAAGCGTGAACCATGTTGAGAGAACATTTCTGAAGAAAAGAAAACTGATTTCTGAAGAAATCTTGATATGTTGTGAAAATCGATTTCTGAGAAAATTCAAATAACTTTGAGAAAATTGATTTTTCTGAGATGAACTTGGAAAATATATCAAAAGGGATGGGTGTGTGACCCTATGAAAATCCTTTCGTGATGCAATCTAACTGTAAACACCCTAAATTTTTACCTTCATTTAGTGTTTGCATTTCATGTGCCATTGCATATCACTGCATGCATTCGATATATCATTGCATTGCATTGCATAGCATTGCATGTCATTTCATCTCATTATCGAGATCCAGAACTCCTGTTTTCAAAATATTAAATCCAGATTCAAGCTTTTAAAACTTTTCTTTCAAAGTCAATTTCAAAACATGGGTTTTGAATCGACATTCTACCATTTGTCAACCTCCAGGATCTTATATTTTAAAGTGTTTTCCTCAGAAAACAATCTGGATTCGTTTGAAACTCAATTTTAATTGATTTCAGTTCTCAGATGAGACCCATTTAGGTGGTGTCGCTTCTGGATTCCTTTATTTATCAAAAATCTCGAAAATTTCAGAGTCCTAGTTGGATCAAGACTCTATCTTTTTATCTTTTCAAAACTCCATTCTAATTTTAAACCAATTGTGGTCATATCCTTGCAAATTTTTATCATTTTGGTCAAAATTTTAGAGTCCTAGTTGGATCAGGACTCTTTTTTTAGAGTTCTAGTTGGATCAGAACTCTATCTTTTATTGCCCTTTTTACCTATTTTTTAGAAAACCTATCAAAATCTTTCATTTTGGCCGAAATCTCAGAGACCTAGTTGGAGTAGGACTCTTTTTGCAAGAATCCCAGTCGGATTAGGACTCTTCTTCAGAGTTTCAGTCAGATTAGGACTCTATCTTTCGTTGCTATTTTTACTTGTTTTCAACAAAATCTTTCAAAATGAGTTAAAAACTCAGAGTTCTAGTTGAACCAGGACTCTATTCAGAGAGTCCTAGTTGGATCAGAACTCTGACCCAGATTTCAATTTTGAGAGAATCTTTCAAAAATCTTTCTATCTATCAAAAGCGTTATACCTTTATCATGGAATTTCAAAATTTTGAGATTTTATCCCAAAGTCCTGATCGAATAAGGACTCTATCCAAAGTTTGTTTTCTCACTTCATTTTCACTCATTTTCAAAAGCTTTGTTTAAATCTCACCATTTACTTCTTAGAAAATCAAAAATTCTCGGAGTTCTAGTCGAATTAGGACTCTTCCTCAGAGTCCTAGTCAGATCAAGACTCTAAACCGGACTTCAATTTTATTTTATTTTCATCTATTTTTTTAAAATCCTTTCATTTGTTTTCTCAAAAAATCCAAAATTTTGAGAGTCCTAGTCCAATTAAGACTCTGTCCCTAGAGTCCCAGTTGGATCAGAAGTTTGTTTGATTTCAATACTTGTCATTATTTTCACTATTTTTGCAAGTCCTTTTATCTTTTTTTCAAAAAATACCAAAAAAATCTAGAGTTTTAGTCTGATTAAGACTCTGTCCCAGAGTCCTAATCCAGTTAAAAGTCTATTCTGGAGTTTGTTTTTATTTCCATTTTCATTCTTTTCTATTTGTTTTTCAAAAATTAGGTCATTTTGCAGAGTCTCGGTTGATTCAGGACTCTATTTCAGAGTTCTCATTAAGTTAGGACTCTAACTCTGATCATATTTTCTGACTTATTTTACCAGTTCTGATAAAAACTTTCAAAAACTCCTTCATTTGGCTTTTAAAATCTAAAATCTCAGAGTCCTAATTGGTTTAGGACTCTGGTCCAGAATTTCAGTTCATTTAGAACTCTGTTTTCAAAACCTTTGAATTTCACCTGTTGATTTTAACCCCTTTTCAAAGTCATTTTCAGTCTTTATTTCAAATTTTTCAAAACTTCGATGTGGGGCCCACTCAGTTGGTGCCATATCTGGAGGAGTTCTGACCTAGTCAGAACTCTGTACCATTTCAAAACTTTCAATCTCAAAATCTACTTTTAAATATCTTTTGAAAAAATTCTCATTTGTAAGTTTTAAAATCATTTTTTTTTTAAGTTCAAGTGGGGCCACTCTGGGTGGCGCCACATCTGATAAGGTTAGGGTTAGTCCATGTCTTAATTAGGTTATGAGTCTAGGTGAGTCAAAATTTAATTTTAAAAACCCTTATTTTTACTTTAGTCTTTAACTTTGATTTTAAAGTTTTAAAAATTAGGTTTTCTGAAAAACCCAAGTGGCGCCACACTTGGAGTCTCTCTAAGTTGGTTAGCTTAGTTAGGTCAAGCTAGATAGAGTCCAACTAGGTTAGGTCTCTCCCAAAAAATCGCCCCCATAGGTAGATAGCTTAGATAAACTTTGAAAAAGTCAAACCTCACTAGTTAGGCTTAATTAGGAGTCTTTTTTTTAATCTATAAATAGACCCAATAGGGGGGGTCGACCCCTATTCCTCTCTCACCTCTTTCTTGGAACCTCTCTCTCTTCTCCAGCATTTCTCCTTCTTCCTTAGCAGTTGCAGCGCCAAGGTGAGTTCCTTTAATGGTTTTTTGTAATTTTTATTAGTTTTTTTTATGTTTTACCATGAATTTCACCATGGGCGCCTTTCTTCATGGTTTTTAACCATGGATCACATCCAAGAACCTCAAGTTCGATCCAAGAAGATGATCTAACCCTGTTGCATGCTGTTTTTTAAGATTCTAATCCATTAGAATCGTTTATACTATTGTTTCTCATGTTCTTAACCAACAAAACATGAGATTTACCCGTTAAATGGGTTAAATCCATGCTTTCAAAAGTAAAATTAATTTAAGCCATGGATTCCCTATTTTATTTTTATTTTTTATCATATTAATGTTCATTTCATATGTTTCAACATTAAAATAATTTTTTTTTGCTGTTTAGGGAATTTTTTATTGTTTTCCATTATTAAATCATGTTTTTTTTAGTGTTTCTTAGATTTCCATGTGTTTTGATTCTAGAACTGTAGAAATCATATTATTGCATGTTTAAATATTTTTTAAAAATCGCTGAAAATTTTATATGTGGTCCACGAATATGTTATTGAGTCTCTGTAAAAAAATCAAAGGTTTTGGGATTCGAGAACTCTGTCAGAAAAATAAAAGATAGAATCATGATTTCCAGTTGTTAAAATCACTATTGAAATTCATAGGTAACTTGAAAGTACATTATTTCTATCATCCAAAGTCTTATTTGTCATCCGTAAAGTGTAGTAGATTTGTGTTAATGCCCATTATTTACTGTATTTTTACTGTATTTTTATATTACTGTTCACTATTTTTCCTCTGTCAGAATGTCAAACCCATGCTTTAAAACTCGTTATGATTTATTAAAACCCTGGTTCAAATTGTGGCAATCATAAATCCTTAACTGTAGATCAAATCAATGATCTGTAAAAAATGAAATTCATTATTTACATGTCTATTATTTACTGCTGAAATCTCAAAATTTTTTGATGTGTTTTTCAATTTTTTCCTGAATTTGAAATCGGAAGTGCCTATTTTGATCAATTTCCTATTCGTTATATTCAAATACAGATTGCCGGAATGATATCTCCCTCACCGAAGATGATTTTTCTGATCTGTAAAAGTGTGAATCTTTGTTTTTCTGTCTATTGTGGCTCTATAAAATTTTATAAATTTCCATTATGGATTGACCCATGATTCAGGTCTAACACTGAAATTGGTACGTACCTGCGAGTAAAAATAGCATATTTTTGGGTTTTAATGAAAATTTTATATTGGAATAATGTCAAAAGTATCTTTTTATGATTTCAATATAATTCTAGGGTTATAAGAAGTTCATATATAGATTTTTATCAATTTTGGATATTATTTGATGCTTGGATGAGTTAAAGTTCAAAATAGGGTGCCCGTAGGATCCCGAAACACTGCCAAAATCATGATTTTCATGATATTTTTAATTTTTTATGTACAAGTTCATGTTTTTAGGGTTTGTGTATGTTTTTAATCATATTAGGGTATTTCATACTCGATTTTATGTATATTTGATTTTATTTCAACCTCAAATCCCAAGTTTTTACCAAAATATTTTTTGAAAACCCTGATTTCAAGGCCATAGTCTTGCTATCAGGAGCATTTTGGTCATTTGACCTCAATTTCGAAATTCCTAACTTGGATTTCCTTATTTTCAATCATATCATATCATATTGTGTTTGATTTATTTTCATTTGAATTTCAAAATCTCATTTTACAAGATATTTTTCTGAAAAACCCTGATTTCATGGCCATATTCTTGTTATCAGGGGCATTTTGGTCATTTGGACCCCAATTTCAAATTTTGGAAACTCATTTTCATATTTATAATCCAATTTCATCATTTATGTTTATATCAGGGAAGTGTGAATTGGGTTTACATTTGGATAATATCCGATAATTTCCCAATATTTTCAGATAAATCCAGATAAACCTACATTTCTGGCTAATATATTTTCTAGTTTTGCAGGAACATTTAAGAAGAAGACTTTTCATTTTATTTCTTCTTTATTTAATTCAATGTAAATATCAAATGTAATATTTGGAATAAGATTTACATTTTCTGCTTAGAATAGGACTACATTACATATAGTTTATTTCTGCAAATATCAATATCGGATGTATGTCAATTCATGCATATTTTTACAAATCCACCATGGTCTACACGAATGTCATGTGCACTAGCTCTTAGGGAGTTGACAAACTCGGTGGAATTCATATTTATGGTCATAGTCAGAATACGAATAAGACCCAGATTTGTGATCTTCGTATTAGCCACATTCAGCCTACACTCTTAGGCTAACTTCAAAATGCACTGCATTTCTCAAAAATACAAAAGGATTTTCTCAATTCTTCAAAACAATATCTTTCAAATCCATATTTATTCATTCAATTTGCAAATTCCAATTCCAATTTAGAGAAATCGATTTTCTCAAAATTTTCTAAGTCTTTCTCAGAAATTGATTTTCTCAAAACGCTGAGCTTCCAAATGGTATTTCAAGTATTTCTCAAGTTTAAATCATGATTTTCCAAGTCATATTCTCTATTTCAAAGTTCAAATTCAAAGAAATCAATCTTCTCTGAGTCATTTCATGTTTTCTCAAAAATGGATTTTCACAAAACCTCTATATTCTTCAGAAATCGATTTTCATTTTCCTCAGAAATATTCTCTCACCATAATTCATGATTTTCCAAATGACATATTCTCGAAGAATTCTCTACATATTTCAGTTATTCTAAGCAAACATCATGTTTTTAAACCTGCATTTTCTGAAATCCATAGCACATGCCTGATTCTTTATGCATTTAGAAAATAGAACACGATTTAGACAAGTTGAGCAAAGCTAAGCACACTTTTGATCCTTGGTTCGATTACCCCTGGTAAAGGTGTCAGGAACAGTTGAACCTCGTACCGACAGGCGAGTCCCATTTCTCGGAATTATCCTACATTTTAAAAATGGAGGTGAGTTATTTTCAAAATCTTTTTCAAAGGTCAGTTTGACTTGCAAAAGTAAAATTTTGCGATGATAACAGGTTTGGCGACCGTGATGGGACCTGTCTTCGCCTGATCAATTATATGCTTGACTTAGTTCAAATTGTCAAAATTGTGTTCCATGGAATGTCAGCTTTTACTTTATGTTATCATGTGAACCTAGGAGCCTTGATTTGAACCCAACTGACATGGATTGCATGTAGACTAGGCATGGTTTGGTAGGACCATATTGAGGAGAATTATTCATGCTCACATAGACCTAGGTCTGAAATACAACACTCCTCAATCTAGGATTTGTATGAAAACAATGTTTACTTCTTCAAATTTTCAAAAAATCTATCTCTCTAGGTCTTAGAGCCATCTGTTTGCTTGCATGTGCTCATGTTTTCAAAAAACACCCCACCTATTTCTACCCGGTCTTCACGTTGCTGGGATTTCTTCTAGAACCATAGTTCGGGACAAAGCCTCACAACTGGGCCACTTATTTGGGTTGACGCCCCCCTACCACGTACTAAGAGCCATAGTCCGAAGTATATCAGTAGGCGCTCAAGGATGTTGGAAAACATGAACTTAGAACCAGAGAAATTGATCTTATGCCACGTACATCAGGATTCGGCTCGAGTATATCGGCATAGCATGATTGGACACAGTTGATCTGAGCCTAGAGTTAGGTTTAGGGTCCTACAAGCTCTTTCAAAATTGATGCATTTAAAGTTAGCTTCTTAGGGAATGTTGTATGTGCATAATTGTTTATGCAGGATATGATTGAATGTATTGTAGTCATTTTCTCTTTATTTTTTTATATTTCCCCAATTTTTTCCTAAATATTGGATGATTTTTCAAATACCTCATTTTCCAATTTATAAAGCAACTTCTCATATTTTTTCAAAACCCTGGACGATTCTCCTCTATTTCCCTCAAAACTCCAAGTGATTTCCATCATTTCTTCCTTCTGGATCTTGAACTTCCTGCTTCATTTTTATCCCGCCTGCATCTTTTTCAAAATTCTTGTATTTTCCCAAGTCTTATTCCAATTTTCCATATTTTCCAGTATGATGGCATCCGGTCAACTTGAATTGGTCTTTTCTGAGGGTCACATCTCCTATGAGGTGCAACAAGGTATTCCCGAACATCAAACTCTCAGCACCGGATCTTTCATTCCCTAGTGGTATTATTCATGGCTTAAGAACTTCTCTCGTATGTTTTCGGACCATCTGAGCGATTGTAGGTTAAAACTGGCATCCGCAGTGGAAAAGCAGACAGTCAACGACAATTTGATCCATGCACTAGCAGAGCGGTGAAATCCGTGCACTTGTACTTTCTGGTTCCCATGGGGAGAAATGACTTTGTTGATGGATGAGTTTTCAGAAATTATGGGATTGTTCGAGCCAGCCGGTCATCCAGGAGATCCATTGGAGAAACAGTTCTTAATCAATGTCAAGGGTCTGGATCCTCGAGACGCTTTAGCTCGCATGACAGGATGCAAGTCCTGGCCATTGATCGAGGAGAATGAAAATGAATATGTGAACCTGCTCGAAATCTACAGACAGTATGGGGCATTTGTGGAAGTCAGTTTCTTATCTCGAACAGCTCGAGAGAGAATCCAGCATGCGATGGTCCTATGCACTGTGGGATTGACTCTTTTTCCAGACTAACAAAATTACATGGATATCAAGATAGTTCAACTTCTGAGAAGGTGGGGAAGTCGAGAGACTAGCCACCTCTCTATAGCCATGGCCGCACTCGCTTTTTTGTACCGAGGGTTGACCCATTTCGCACTCAGAGAATCGATTCTTGTCGAAGGGTGCACCTATGCCCTGCAGTTCTGGTTCCTCTGGCATGTGTCAACCAGAGCCAGTTCATTTAGATACAATGGCGAGAAGCTTCTTCCAGTAGCTCGCTACCGATTCTTGATCGACAACCTTCAAGAGAAAGAGGTCATGTGAGACTACTTTGATCATCAGGAATCACCTCCCAGATATACTTATGCATACGACAAACGGTTCAGGCTACTTGGCCCATTCTTCTGCACATATTACCATTCAGAGCGCTATGTCAGACAGTTTTCTCAGAGGCAGAAACGCGTAGAAGCTCGTCTACTTTCAGGGATCATGCCAGAGTTTGATCTTGCATCAGCACAGTGGTCTGGAGCATACCATTTTGCCAGATATAGTTGGGATTCCTTTGTCAATCTTACTCTTTTTTCTGGTCCTCGAGTGTCCAATGATTATCAGGAGTGGTGGAAAATTATTTTTTCCCCTCCTCTCTGTCAAGTTTACTATTAAATCATGTTTTCTTCAATAAAATTCTTTTCATTTTCATTCTATTATGGTTTGACGACCTCGCTAGGTAACAAGACACATTTTCAGTTGTTTATTTTGCAAAGAATAGCAGCACAATTATCGTGATTCTAGCGACTACTCAGTCCATAGTAATGGAATATCCTTCAAATTGTCTATCAGATATCCAGCAAATATTTCCTATTCACAAAACCATTTTCAGCAGCTAACCCTCAGTTTTGCACTGCAGAGAGCACTTGCATCCTTATATGGTTCAGACAAGGTCCGACATGAAAACTGCACCAGTTCAGCATATCAGTTACTCTTCAGCCTCAAAGCAAGAAATGACCTCTCCATGATCTGTTGGAAACAAAAGCCAACAAGGCAATGATGACATTGACCCTCAGATGTATTTGTTATTTCAGAAGATGAACAAAATGCTATCTGAAGAAACATGGGCCAGTTCAGAAAAAACTCACTATAAGAAAAAAGGTCAAGGGCCGAATAGTGAAAAAGAATATGAAAATCTCAAAGAGGCAAAATCATCATGAGGAAACTTTTGATGAAGCAGAGTCAGCGGGTGGTACCGATGAGAAATATGAGACACAGCAGAAACTTCGAAGGTCAACCCAGGGGCAAGGATCAGCCTATAAGACCAGGAATTAGTATGTTCATGATCCTACACAGCCACAACTCAAAGACGTGGTTAAGATAGTCAAGGATTTGCAAGTCCGTGACAAGGGCAAGAAGGTCTTTACAAGTGAAGATTTCTACGACGGACTGGATGGGGATGACAATCTTGATAACCTCCGTAGAAAATTTATCAAATTTGATGGTTTGGGTGATCCAAAAGCACATCTCGCCCTTTTCTTCACAGAGTGTTCTAGGTTCAGGAGGAACAATCAAGCCTTATTTCTTTGTTTCCCTCGCAGTCTGGAGGGTATTGCAGCGAAATGGTATTCGAAACACATTAATCCCATAGAATTGAGGGAGTTTGACAAAGTGGTCAATTTGTTTATTGAGCGCTTCTTATTCAATGTTGAGGCACTCCCGACCCTCAGCCACTTCTACAGTCTGAAGCAGAAAGAAAATGAGAAAGCCAGAGATTTTATTCACCAATGGAGGTCAGCTTGTAATAAGATGCGAGATCTAATATCAGAAGGACATGCATTGTCTCTAATCTTGAGTAACTTTTCGCAACCCTTAAGGGGTTTGATTTCTACCTCTCCATCATAGACCTTCATAGAACTGACAGAACGAGCCAAATGGCTTGAGTTGAGTATGGAAAATGGATCTTATGAGGGCTTCATGTTCACCAGGAACAATAGTCAGCAGGAATCCAAGAAGAAAACCCATTTCACCTATTCTACCAACAACAGTAAGAACCACCACAAGGGAAATGCAAAAGATCACAACTCTGGTTTAGGGAGATCAAACCCCAGCAAGAACGAACACAAAGGCAAGTCGATCCCTCAGTATGATAGACAGCCTCAACAAACTCTCGAGCAAGGGTCCAAGCCTCAAGAAAAGCCGAAGCGTGAAGGGTGGAGTTATAATCGCAAGTTTATTCCCCTGGATCAGTCCCTCGAAATAGTGCTAGAATATATGCTTGGCAGTGACATGATTAAACTTCCAAGGGTAGTTGATCCACCAGTGGTCATGGGTAAAATGAAGGACAGATTTTGTAAGTTCCACTGAACAGTGGGACACGACACTGAAAATTGTTTCGTTCTAAAGAATATTATTCAGAATTATATTGATAAGAATCTTCTGGTGGAAGACGCTGAAGATGAAAAGATGACCATACTGAATCAGCCCTTCCTTCAGCATTCAACCATAATGATATCTGATCACCTATATCAGCCACAAGATCACATCCGGCCATGCCCTAGCAGTGATATTGATATTCAACATCAGGTATTAGTATTACATAAGGCCCAGTCCAATACTCAGAAGATGGACCTCGTTTCAGCTTTCGGCAAGCTGAAAGTCTCAAAAGAGCCTGCTGGGATATCTCCTGAGGTGGCCAAAAGAATGCCATGGATCCCCAAAAGCTTTATTAAATCGGTATTTGAAAAGGGCAAAGCATCAGAGGAGAAGGTCAACACAGTGCAAAGACCAATTATTGCTCTCTCAAATATCTCGATCCCTGAATTGGCACATGCTTCTCCCAAGCATCAGCAAGTCCTAGATGATTTACTATGAAAAATCAAGGTCAAGCTAGGCACCACCCTCTGAAACCCCAAATTTTCCTAAAAATTAAAAATTCCCTTTTTACCCCTGGATCCCTTTCTTTGAATAAATCAGGTCAATCTTTAATCAAATTTCCATTCATTTCTCGGATTCACTGGAATCCAAACTCAATTTTCATTTCTGACCGAATTTCTGATCCGAATCAAATATCTGGATCCAATTCTGATCCCGGACCTTTTATTCTTCAAAAAAAATAAAAAAAAATCAATTCTTTGAATTTTCTTGAATGTTTTATCTGGATTCGATCTCAAATTGAGATCCAAATCCAATATTTTCTAAAAATTTTGGATCCAGATCCATTTTGAGGTTCATTTTCTGAAACAAATCCTGCATTTTTCATAAAAACCTCATTTTAGAAAAATCTTAAAGTCTTAAAACAAAATTTTTGCAAAATTGCTTCAAAAACCTCATTTGGGTCCCGCTTGTTAAAATCCTCACACTTCCCTTATATTTTCGGATCTTCCAAAAATTTAGAAAAAAAATAGTTCAGCCACTTTATGAAATCCCCTTTTAGCTAAAACCTCTTTTTGAAAAGCCCTTTTTCTTAAAACCGCTTTTTAAAATTTCTGAAAAGAAGGGGAATCCCTGTTGTAAAAAATGTAATGGCTCGCCGTTATAAGAAGGAGACGAAGGCTCCTCTCCTGATCACCGCTTTTCACCCCCACATGTCTCTGCCACTTCATGCGTCTTCTCCTCTTCTCCTTTTGGGCATTACTGAAGGAAGATCGGCCCTGCAGCAAAAGCCTTCTTCATCCCCTTCTCCTTCTCGGATCTTCCTTTTTCTCAATCCACCTTCCCTCTCTCTGGTTCTCATATGTGGGATTTCAATCGGCTTTAGCTCTCCTCAGGTAAATCTCAGCAAAGAAGGCATGATCCGATCCCCCATTTGCCTTCTCCTTCTTCAAGCTTGGAAGTTCCACAACACCAAACAAGGCAAGAACCCGCTCCCCTCCTCCCTTGTTTTCTTTATTTGTTTTGTTTTGAGTTTTTATCTTCTTTGCATACTTTAATAGTAGATCTCACGTATGGCGTCGGTCTGCATATAGCAGCCTCAGCTCATATAGAGTGACATTAATGGAATTGCATATTCCGACATATTTCTTTTTCAACTTCTTCTGTATTTCACGTTTTGTTACATTCCAACCCATGGTGGGCTATATTTCAGATTTCCTTTCAGTACCTCAACTCATTGTTGGCATCAAAATTTAGTTCCATTTCTTTTCTTTTCTTTTCTTTTCTCTTCTTTTCCTTTTTTTTTTCTCTTTTGTTCCACATCCATTGTTATATAGCATCATCTTCTGCTCCAGTTTTAGAACGATCATTTTCAATTTAGCATCACCGCTCATCTGCTTTCATTTTAGCTACGTTCTTGCCTTTGGCGTTTATTTATTTTACGGATTTCTGATCATCGCAGACGTCTGTTACATTTTGGGTTCTTGTTTACCTTTGATTTTCTGTTTTGAATGACGTCTGATTTATTCATTGTAGCGTGTTCACTTTTATATATGTCATTGTTCATTGCAATTGAGGTTGTCTTAGTTCAATTTCTTGTTTGTTCTCATCCCTCCTGTTTCTATGAATTTTTGTATTCATAATGCATCTTCTGGTGGCCATCACATTTCTATTTCCTCACGAGCTTCTGCTTTGAATTAATCGTATAAGTTTCTTTATGCCATCAAATTTCATTTTATGTAATTTTTTTTTGTTAGCATTTACTCTACATCGTATTTCATCATCCAACCCTCTCATTTTTTGCCCGTCCCCTTCCTGTGGAAATGGGGGGATTTGAAGCAATTTAATATTTTAGATCTCGCTATGAGCGAGACATCTGGAAAATTACCCAGTATCTCCGGAGAGTTTCAAATGCCCCTACCATTGAATTTTCCCTAGAGCTCAGTTGAGGGATCGATTCCTGAATCCTTTGGCAAGTTGTTAAACACAGAGTCCACGGGTTTTCCTTCAATTCATTAGTTGGTGTCATCCCAAAGTCCTGGGAGGAGCTGTTATATCCCAAACATTTGAATCTATCCTTCAACAAATTGAAAAAAGATATCCCAAATAGAGGAGTCTCTGAAAACCTCACAGTCAACTCATTCCTAGAAAACCCTTCATTCTATGGAGCATCCAGGCTTTAGGCATCCACTTGTTCCCTTTTCTGCTAGAACTTCACCAGGTTGAGATCGACTTGCCTACGCAAGTCTCCTTACCTCCATCTGTGCACACAAGGCATATGACAGGATGGCTAACCTTAATGAGAAAGCAATAGACAACAATACAAAATCTACCTGTTTCAACATGAGTGCACTATTGATTGGTCCATGCAGATATATTATCTGCCACATTGGAATTCGTAAACAAATGTGTCTCTGTTCCAACCGCCGCCCCCCTGTGGAGCAAGAGGATAGGCTGGTTCCCTTGAGGAGAATCTCTCCTATGATCAGACCTGAATCATGTCATGCATGAATAGGCTTCGTAAGATCTAGTAGAATAATAAGTGATGTGGCATGATCCAGATTTGTTCTATCTATTCCACTCCCATTTATTTAACTTAACTTATAGTAGGGAATGCATTCATTTCCCCTGCATCGACCCCGATCTATGATACTATCGGAGTGAAACAAGGGATCTAAGGAAGAATCGAGGCTAGACTTTATTGGTGGGTTTCTATCCAATTGAAAACATAGGGAAGAACAGTGATATGATTAATGGCAACTTTTGCAGTCATGCAAAACCCATGTGCAAGCAATAGGCATTTACATCAAAAAGCGGTTTAAACATTGTTGAGAGAATTGGAAGTGTAAACACCCCAAATTTTCACCCTCATCCAGTGTTTATATTTCATATGTCACCGCATATCATTGCATGCATTCAACATATCATTTCATTGCATTGCATAGCATTGCATGTCATTACATCTCATTATCGAGATCCAGAACTCTTGTTTTCAAAATATTAATCCAGATTCGAGTTTTTAAAACTCTTCTTTCGAAATCAATTTCAAAATCTGGGTTTTAAGTCGATGATTCTGCCATTTGCCAAACCCCAGGATCTTATATTTCGAAATATTTTTCTCAGAAAACAATCTGGGTTCATTTTAAACTCAATTTCAATTGGTTTCAATTCTCAGACGAGGCCCATTTAGGTGGTGCCACTTCTGGATTCCTTTATTTATGAAAAATCTCAAAATTTTCAGAGTCCTAGTTGGATCAGGACTCTATATTTTCATCTTTTTGAACCTTTTCAAAACTCCATTCTGATTTTAAACCAGATGTAGTCATACCCTTGTCCATTCTTGGCCAAAATTTCAGAATCCTAGTCCAATCAGGACTCTTTTTCCAGAATCCTAGTTGGATCAGGACTCTTTTTTCAGAGTCTTAGTCGGATCAAAACTCTATTTTTTACTACCCTTTTCACCTATTTTTGAGAAAACTTACCAAAATCTTTTGTTTTTTGCCAAAATTCTACAGTCTCAGTCGAATTAGGACTCTTTCTCAGAGTCCTAATCGAATCAGGACTCTATCCCGATTTCATCCTTTATTCTTGATCTTCACTTGATTTCAAAACCTTTTTATCTGATTTTTCAAAATCTTCCATTTTAGCCAAAACTTTAGAGTTTTAGTTGGATTAGGACTCTTCCTCAGAGTTGCAGTCGGATCAGGACTCTATCTTTTCTTACTTGTTTTTAATCAAATCTTTCAAAATCTTTCAAAGAGAAGTCAAAACTCAGAGTTTTAGTTGAACCAGGACTCTGTTTGAAGAGTCCTAGTTGGATCAAGACTCGAACCCTGATTTCAATTTTGAGAGAATCTTTCAAAAAAATCCTTCCATTTATCCTTTCAGGAATCAAAATTGTTATGCCTTTATCATGGAATTTCAAAATTCTGAAGTTTTATCCTAGAGTCCTGATCGAATCAAGACTCTATCTCAGAGTCCTGATCGAATCAGGACTCTATCCAAAGTTTGTTTTTGCACTTTATTTTCACTGGTTTTTGTGGTCGTCGCGAAATTTTTTCCCATCTTCCCTTCCTTGCGGAAGAGAGAGGGAAACGCTTTCGCGATTCAAACTTGACCGGATTTTGGAAATTGTTTTGAAATACTCGCCTCCGTTTTTGAAAATTGCGAGAAAATCCATGGGATGGGGCTCGACCTGTCGGTACGAGGTTCGACCGTTCCTGCCGCCCTCAACAGGGGTAATCGAACCAAGGACCAAAATTGTGCATGACTTAGTTATATCATCGAAATCATGTTCTATCCTAAATGCACAAAGAATTCAGGCATGTGCTATGAGATTTTGGAAAATGCAGCTTGGGAAAACATGATGTATGCTTGGAAAATATTTGGAGTTGAAAAGAATCTCTCAGGAAAAAGATGAAAGTCAATTTCTCAGGAAACTCAGATGAAAAGGGTTTTGAAATCACAAGAAAGTTCCTAAAGATGTAGGAAAATCATGAATAGTTGAAAATCCTGGGAAAATAGAAGTGATTCTTAAGAAAAAAGGTGGACATTTGAAAAGGGAAACACTTCTCAGGAAAACTTGAACTTTGAGAATTTTCTTAGGAAAATGATGGAAAGTTTAGATGAAAACTCATTGGAGAAGAAAAACTGAACTTGGGAAATTGAAATCCTGGGAATCTTACCCTTGAAATACTTGGAAATCGATTTTGATTTTGAGAAAGGTGAGAGACTTCTTTTTGAAAATCTTGGGAAAATAACCTTTTCCATGAAAAACTGTGGAAAAACTTGACTTGGGAAAACCGATTTTGGAAAATCTTCAGAGTTTCTTGAGAAATTGATTTCTTGAGAATGAAGTTTTCTTAAGAAAATTATGAGAAAACCAATGATTTCATGATGCAAATGATATGAATGAATAAATGCACTTTGAAAGATCTTCTAAGAAATTTGTTTGAAAAATGTGTATTAAGTCAAAATAAATCCTTCACATATTCTGACTGTGGCCATGAATAAATTCAGAGTTTAATTGATTTAATGCACAATACTTTAAAAATATTGGAAATATGATGTGCATTTTAAGATAGCCTAAGAGTGTAGGCTCAATGTGACTGGTAGAAAGATGATGGATCTGGGTCTCGTCCATATTCCGAATAGGGCCGTAAATATGGATTCCACCGAGTTCATCAACTCCCTAAGAGTTGGTGCACGTGCCATTCGTGTACATCCATAGTGCTTTTGAAATAAAATGCATGAATCATAGAAACAGGATATTGCATGAATTTAAACTATATGATATGCATCCTAGTCTAAGCAGAAAATTAAATTTCTTATTCCAAAATTTACATTATTACATCACTAAATAAATGAAATAAATGGAAATTGCAGACTTCAGCTCCTTCATTTGAATGTCCCTGCCAAACTTGAAATAAGGTTAGCTCAAATATGTGGGTTTTTCCAAGATTTTCCAATAATATTATGAAATTATTGGACTTAATTTGATATAAACCCTATTCTCATGCTTCCTTGATATTTGAAATGATGTAAATGCAAGAAATTTAGTGGAAAATAGTTTTAAATTCGAAATGGTGGTCAAAATGACCAAAATACCCCTAATTATAAAGTTATACCTTTAAAATCAGGGTTTTTTGAAGAAAAACTTGGTAAAATTGAGATTTCGAAATTCAAATTGAATCAAATGATGATGAAATGCAGTATGAGGCATAATGACATGCTGCTAAACACATTAGGACTGTAAAATCAGAATTTGACATTTTGCAATTTATCCAAAATAACGAATTTCGCTTGTTTTTCGCTTGGATTCGGGTCCCGCGGGGCCCTATTTTGATGATTATGGCTAAACCGAACCTCAAATGGATTCCAAATTACACCAAATTCGGTATGAAGCATCTACATACTCTGATAAACAGACTAAAATGCTAAAAAGCATGAAATGATATGATTTGAATGCTAAAATTTAAAGAAAGTCCTAAAAGGGGTGGATTTCGCCTACGGACCCGAACCAAATGCAATGCTTAATATGATAATGCAAACTTTACACCATAAAAACTTCTGATATTTTGCAGACTGCTAAAGGACCCTAAATGGAACATTTTTGGTTTTTACAGCCTCGGGATTGGAGCCATGGTGAGTTCGGTAACAGGGATTTGGTTCTGACGGAGGTAAAAATCAATCTAATCTAATATAAAATGCTAAAAAATAGAAAGCATCCATGGAAATTTCTGATATTTAACAGAGCTACGCAAGACACCTACAAAGACAACTTTCATGTTCATGACTTTGACATTCGATCAACATAAACGTAGATAAAAAATATAACTTTTTATTCCTAAATCGACAGAACAGACAAATGTGACCAAACAGGTGATTGACAAGAAAAATCCGAAACAGATATCACAACTGTTCTAAAAATCACAGGCTTTTAGATGAAAACATAAGACATCTCGAACATAACATTCACTTTTTACAGATTTGGATTTGGATCAATACCCAAAGAGAACCCATAGCCTTAAGTCGATCCAAAGTCTCAGAGGCCCAAATCAGGCTCTGACACGTGTCCCAAACTCTCGGATTTTTGTCAGCCATCAAAAACATCATAAAAATCTTAGAAAATCAGGTTAAAAACTAGACATCCTTTCAAGTTCATAACATTTTTCGGATCGAAAATCGGATCTCCCATGAGGGAGATCTCGATTTTACAATTCGGCAAAGACATTTTAAAATGCATTCCGGGTAATAAAACCCTACTCACCTTTTTGAACGTTTACCATAGTAAACGAATTCAAATGCTTCCGAATTTTTGGCATGTTTCTAGGAACACCTAAGGGCGCATTCCACGATTTTTTTAGAATTTTTAACAAAAATTAAATGCATGAAATGTTGTGTGGACGGACTGACAAAAACAGAGAACTACTGAAACTGAGCAGAATTGAAATAAATGCTAAATTAATCCAAATTAACTCATGAAACATGCTAAATTAATGAAATAAAATACAAATTAAATCTAGATAAATGCATGAATGCTAAAAATCATCAAGGAAGCACAATTATATATTTTTATATATGTCGTTTTATGAGAATAGCTCCATCCATCCCTCGGATGAGCTCTTTCTTCAAACGACACATGAATCGAATCATGATATGAAATCAAGAGGAAAAGAGGTGCACATTGCTTTGTTATGCAGCGTTGAAGCTCTTGAAAGAGATGGCTATCACAAGCTTCGTTCGTCCTACGATCCGGGCTTCGGATGATTCACCAAAATCGACCTACGCTTGAATCGAATTGGCCACTGCACGAACTTCACTGCACCTTCTCCAATGAGACAAAGGGGGCGTGAATTCCAAATTTCAAAAATCGTGTTCTGAAGAAAAGCTAGGTTGAATTTCAAAGTCCAAAAGGAGCTCCTCTAAGCTGGGCGTGGAGCCTTGTTTTTATAGAATTTTTCTGAAAATTTTGAATTTCAAACAGGCTCAATCTGAGCCCTCCATGTGGCGCCATCTCAGGGGTGCTATTTTGATTTTTTTAGAAAATAAAATGGGAAATTTTGTGGGTGAGACACCTTAGCAGAATTTGAAAATTTTCAAAATTGGGTTTGCTTGATTTTCTCTACAGGAGTCTCCCAGATTGCGCCACCTCAGAGGGTATCATCTGGAGTTTGAAATTCAAATTCCTAATTTTCTGAAGCTTCTCAAATGGCGCCACCTCAGGGGCTATTTTTATTAAAAATATAAAATAAATAAAAGAAATGAAGCCAAGTGGGGCTCTGGATTGGTGTCACCTTAGAAAAAGGTTTGAGGTGTAAAGTTGGAAACAGTAGGAGCATGCCATGTGGCACCACCTCTGGAAGCTCTTGACACATGTCAGAAGGACAGGAGTGGAAGAAGCAGAATGCACCACCTCAAAGGGGGGCTTTTTCTACTTTTTTTCTGATGCAGGGAGGTCTGGACATGTGGCAGACAAGTGTCAGCTGTCTGGAGAAGCCTTCTCAAATGGCGCCACCTCAGAAGGAGATTTGAATTTCAAATGGGGGTTGGCTCTGGAGGAATGGAGGATGGACATGTGGCAGTTCCTTAGAGTGGCTCCTACAATACCATATGGCAGGAGGGAAAAGCAAGGAACATGTGGCGCCCTCATAGACAAAGTAGAAAAAGGTAGAACTCCAGGATTTGCGCCACCTAGCTCGTTTGAAAATTTTTGAATGGTTGCTTTTCTGAAGAAAGCCAAGAGTGACATGTGTTTTCTACTTTTTCTGAAGGAAGCTAGGCATGACATGTGTCATCTACTTTTCTGAGAAAAGTAGGGGAAAGACATGTGTTATCCTGCTTTTTCTGAAAGAAGCAGAGATTGACACGTGGCAGAGGGAAGAGAATGGGGTCCAAGCCATGTGGCGCCATCTCAGGCAAAATGGAAAAGGTGAAGTTCAGGATTTGCGCCACCTCTGGAGAGATTTGAATATTTGAATTCCAGTTTTCTCTGAAAAGAGCAGGAAATGACACGTGGCATCTACTTTTTCTGAGAAGAGCAGAGAATGACACATGTCACCTGCTTTTTCTGAAAAGAGTAGAGGATGCCATGTGTCCTCTGCAGGAGACAAACTTCAAATGGTGCCACCTCAGAGGAGACAAACCTACTTTTTCTGGAGGAAGCTAGGAGTGACACGTGTCTCCTACTTTTCTGAGAAAAGTAGGAAAAGACATGTGTCAGTCTACTTTTCTGAAAGAGGGAGAGGTTGACACGTGTCCTCTGCAGGAGACACACTTCAAATGGCGTCACCTCAGAGGAGACAAGTTTTGCTTTTTCGGGGCAGGACAACACATGACACTTGGCATCTCAGGATGATCTTTGGAATGACATGTGGCGGCTTCTTAAGATGGCCCCAACACTGACACGTGTCGGAGGATGGAAGGAGAGAGAAAATGACATGTGGCGCCACCTCTAGGTGAACCCCACGCTGACACTTGGCAGGTAAATGGGAGGAGAGAGAAAAAGACAAGTGGCACCAATCCAAGGGACAAGGATCCTATATTTTTGGGTTTTTTCAAAATTCAGGTTTTTCAAAAGAAAAACCTATGTGACACCACCTCAATGTGGGCCCCACATTGCTTCTTTATTGAAATAAGGACAAGACAGTAAATCCTTTTTTTGGAATTTTCATAAAATCTAGACTAATTGGCAAAACAGAAATTTTGAAAAGAGATGGCTCTTGTAGGGTGATTTTGTAAAAGGAAGATATTGACAAAAGGGCAAAATCTGAGATGAAATTTATTGAAAATTATCCAGATTGTTTTCCTGATAAAATATTTTGAAATTCAGAGTCCTGGGGGTAAAATGGGAAGAATTGATAATTTTGAAGACCCAGGGTTTTGAAATTGATTTTAAAAAGAGTTGAAATTCAAATCTGGATTGAAAATTTTGAAATCGAGAGTTCTGGACCTCGAAATGACATGTTGTGCAGTAAAGTGATATGAAATGCTCATGCAATGCTATGCAATGACATGTCTTATGAAATGTAATCCTGAACCGGGCTTTGGAGATTGTCGTCTCCTGTCAGGAATAAAATTTTGAACATCTGAGCTAAAAATAGAGAAATTTTGAGAGTTGCAGATGAAATTTAGACTTTTGCAAGGTCTGAGCTCAGAAAATGACCATTTTGCCCTCCAGCGATTTCAGAGGTTGGATGCTGATGCTTGGTGGAAATGTTGGAGAGGTGAATGAAAATTTGGGGTGTTTACAGTTTTCAAAAGCTTTGTTTGAATCTCATCATTTGTTTCTCAGAAAACCAAAAAATAACAGAGTCCTAGTCAAATTAGGACTCTTCTTCAGAGCCCTAATCAGATCAGGACTCTGAACCAAGCTTCAATTCTATCTTGTTTTTTTTATATTTCAAAATCCTCTCATTCATTTTCTCAAAAAATCCAAGATTCTAAGAGTCCTACTTCAATTAGAACTCTATCCCAAGAGTCCCAGTTGGATTAGAACTCTATTATGATTTCAATACTTGTCATCATTTTCACTGTTTTCACAAGTTCTTTTATTTATTTTTCAAAAAATACCAAAAAAAATCTAGAGTTTCAGTCTGATCAAGACTCTGTCCCAAAGTCCTAATCCAGTTAGGAGTCTATTCTGAAGTCTGTTTTTACTTCCATTTTCATTTATTTTTCAAAAATTAGGTCATTTTGTAGAGTCCTAGTTGATTCAGGACTCTATCTCAGAGTTTCGGTTGAGTTAGGACTCTAACCCTGACTGTGTTTTCTGACTTATTTTTTTACCAGTTCTGATAAAAATCTTCCAAAAACTCCTTCATTTGGCTTTTAAAATCTAAAATCTCAGAGTCCTAAAATTTCAGGACTCTAGCCCAGAGTTCCAGTTCGCTTAGAACTCTATTTTAAAAACTTTGAATTTCAACTGTTGATTTTAACCCTTTTTTAAAGCCATTTTTAGTATTTATTTCAATTTTTTCAAAACTTTGATGAGGGGCCCACTCAGTTGGCGCCATATCCAGAGGAGTTCTGACTCAGTCAAGACTCTGTACCATTTCAAAACTTTCAATCTCAAAGTCTACTTTTGAATATCTTTTGAAAAACCTCTCATTTTCAAGTTTTAAAATCGTTTTTGAAAATTCAAGTGGGGCCCACTCAAGGTGGCGCCACATTTGTGAAAGTCAGGGTTAGACTAGGGTTAGTTAGTGTCCTAGCTAGGTTAGAAGAGTCAAAAGTGATTTTAAAACTTCATCTTTGCTTTTCAACAGTTTTTAAAGCTTTTCAATTCGAGTTTTTAAAAAAACCCAAATGTGGGCCCGCCTAGGTGGCACCACATTTGGAATTTCTTGTTATTAATTAAGTTAATTAAGTCAATTAAAGTTAGATAGAGTCCCACCTAGGCTAGAATTTTCCAAAAAATCTTTTTTCTCTTAATTAGATTAATTAGAAAGAGTTCTAAAAAAATAAAACTCCTTAATTAACCCTAATTAAGGAGGTTTTGAAAAACTATAAATAAGGTCTCTTTAGAGGGGTTAGAGAGGCTCTTTTTCTCTCTCAATTTCATGGTCTCTCTCTCCTCTCCAGCACCTTCACCTTCCTCTATTGCAGCTGTAGCCCCAAGGTGAGTTATTTAATATTATTTCATTATTTTTTATTAGTTTTTTATGATTTTATATTAGATTTCACCATGGAAACCCTTGCGTTCATGGATTTAACCATGGATTCTCATCCAAGAACCCCAAGGTCGACCCAAGAAGATGATCTATTATTATTTGGTACTGTTTTTTGAGATTCTAATCCATTAGAATCATTTATCTTGCTGTTTTTCATGTTCTTAACCGACTAAACATGAGATTTACCCGTTAAATGGGTTAAATCCATGATTTCAAAGGTAAAATTAATTTCAGCCATGGATTCCCTATTTTCTTTTTATTTTTTAGTATATTAATGTTTATTACATGTGTTTCAGCATTAAAATAAATTTTGTTTTATTGTTTTAATATTTTTTTATTGTTTTTCATTATTAAATCATGTCTTTTTAGGGTTTTATTAGATTTTTGTATGTTTTGATCTTAGATCTGTAGAAAGCATGCTAGTTCATATTAAAATATTCATTATAAATTTCTGATTTTTTTATATGTGGTTCACGAATGCGTCAGTAAGCTCCTGTAAAAAAATCAGAGATTTTGGAATTCGGGAACTTTGTTAATAAAATACAAAGTCAAATCGAGATTTCTGTTGATTAAAATCGTTGTTTAAATTCAAGCATAACTTGCAGATGCATTATTTATTTCATCCAATATTCGATTCAAGATCCGTAAAGTGTAGTAGATTCATGTTAATGCCTAGTATTTACTGTAATGTTTATGTATTTTTATATCTCAGTTTATTAATTTTCCTTTGTCAGAAAGTCAGGTCCATGTTTTAAAACGCGTTATGATTTATTAAAACCCTAATTCAACTTGTATTGATCATAGATCCTTAACCGTAGATCCGATTCATAATTTGTAAAAACAAAAGTTGATTATTTTTATGTCTGTTATTCTTTGCTGAAATATCATTTTTTTTTATTAAGTCTGCTATTTTTGCCTATATTTGTAACCAGAAGGACCTATTTTAATCAATTTTATATTTGTTAAATTTAAGCTCGTATTGCCGGAATAATATCTCCCTAACCAGAGATGATGTTTCCAATCTGTAAAAAGGAGATTCTGTGTTTTTTTTGTCTAGTTTGTCTCTGTAAAATTTCAAGAATTTTCATGGTGAATTGATCCCTGATTCGGGTCTAGAACTGAAACTGGTATGTACCCGCGAGTAAAAATAGCATATTTTAGGGTTTTAATACAATTTTCGAATTGGAATAATGTCAAAAATATATTTTTATGATTCCAATATGATTTTAGGGTAATAACAAGTGTAGGTGACGATTTGTATCAATTTTGGAACCCATTTGATGCTTGGATGAGCCAAATTGCAAAACAGGGTGCCTGCAGGATCCCGAAACCCTGCCAAAATCATGATTTTCATGATATTTCTGAATTTTTATGTATAAGTTCATGTTTTTAGGGTTTGTTCATGTTTAGAATCATGTTAGGACACTTCATGGTCTATTTCCTTGTTATTTGATTTTATTTAAATCCTAAACCCAAAGTTTTTACCAAAATATTTTCTAAAAACCCTGATTTCAAGGTCATAGCTATCGGGGCATTTTTGTTATTTGACCTTAATTTCAAAATCCCTAACCTAGATTTTCTTATTTTTGATCATATCACATCACTTTATGTTTGATTTATCTTCATTTAAATCCTAAAACCTCATTTTTACAAAATATCTTTCTGAAAACCCTCATTTCAAGGCCATAGTTTTGCTATCAGGGGTATTTTCTTCATTTTGACCCCAATTTTGAAATTTTCAAATCCCATTTTCATATTTCTTCAATTTTATTTCTTATTTCATTATGTTTATCTGAGGGAATCATGAAAAAAGGCTTATATCTATCAAAATCCAGTAATTTCTAGATATTACTGGATAAATCTAGAAAAACCAATATATCTTCACTAACAAGTTTTCTAGTTTTGCAGGGATATTGAAGACTTTATTTTCCTATATTTAAATTCAATTAGTGATGTAAATTAAATATAAACTTTTGAATAAGAATTTCAATTTCTGCTTAGATTAGGATTTGCATTGTATATAGTTTAATTCTACAAATTTTAATATCTGATGAATGCATCATTCATACATATTTTTTAAAAATCCACCATGGTCTACACGAATGACACGTGCACAAACTCTTAGAGAGTTGACAAACTCGGTGGAATTCGTATTTATGGCCATAGTCAGAATACGAATGAGACCCAGATTTGTGATCTTCATATTAGCCACATTCAGCCTACACTCTTAGGCTAACTTCAAAATGCACTGCATTTCTCAAAAATACAAAAGGATTTTCTCAATTCTTCAAAACAATATCTTTCAAATCTATATTCATTCATTTCACTCAAATGGCAAACTCCAACTCCAATCCAGAGAAATCGGTTTTCTCAAAATTTTCTAAGTCTTACTCAGAAATTGATTTTCTCAAAACTCTGAGCTTTCAAATGGTATTTCAAGTATTTTTCAAAGTTCAAAATTCGGTTTTCCAAGTTATATCTTCAATTTCAAAGTTTGAATTAAGAGAAATCAAGTTTTTCCAAAGTTATGTGAAATTCCTTAGAAAACGATTTTCACAAAACGCTTGGATTCTTTAGAAATCAATTTTCATTATCCTCAAAAATATTCCCTCACCATGATTCATGATTTTAAAAGTATTATCTTTTCCAAGAATTTCCAAGTATTTCAAATATTCAAAGCAAACATCATGTTTTCAAATCTGCATTTTCACAAAATTCATAGCACATGCCTGATTCTTTGTGCATTTAGGAAATAGAACACGATTTAGACAAGTTGAGCAAAGCTAAGCATACTTTTGATCCTTGGTTCAATTACCCCTGGTAAAGGCGCCAGAAATGGTTGAACCTCGTACCGACAGGCGAGTCCTATTCTTTGGAATTATCCTACATTTTAAAAATGGAGGCGAGTTATTTTTAAAATCTTTTTCAAAGGTCAGTTTGACTTGCAAAAGTAAAATTTTGCGATTTTAACAGGTTTGACGACCGTGATGGGACCTATCTTCACCTGATCAATTGTATGCTTGACTTAGTTTAAATTATCAAAATCGTGTTTTATGGAATATCAACTTTTATTTTCTGTTATCATGTGAACCTAGGAGCCTAGACTTGAACCCAGCTGACATGGATTGCATATAGACTAAGTATGGTTTGGTAGGACCATATTAAAGAGAATTATTCATGCTCAAATAGACTTAGGTCTAATACAACACTCCTCAATCTAGGATTTGTATGAAAACAATGTTTGCTTCTTCAAAAATTTCAAAATCTCTCTTTAGGTTTTAGAGCCCTCTGTTTGCTTGCATGTGCTCATGTTTTAAAAAACCACTACACCTATCTCTACCCGGTCTTCACATTGTTGGGCTTTCTTCCAGAACCATAGTTCGGGACAAAGCCTCACAACTGGGCCACTTATTTGGGCTAATGCCCCCCTGCCACGTCCCAAGGGCCATAGTCCAACGTATATCGACATGCGCTAAAGAATGTTGGAAAACTTGAACCTAGAACCAGAGAAATTGATTTTATGCCACGTACATCGGGCCTTGGCTCGAGTATATAGGCATAGCATGATTGAACACAGATGATCTGAACCTTAGAGTTAGGATTAAGGTCCTATATCTATTTCAAAACTTGTGCATCTAGAGTCAGCTTTTAGGGAATGTTGTGTGTGCATACTTGTTTGTACAAAATGTGATTGAATGTTAGTTTTTTTTATTACATTTTCTACAAGTTTTCTAAAATACTGGATGATTTTCAAAAAATCCCCAATTTTTACATTTGTTTCCATATATTGTCTAAAAAAATCCTGTTTTATTCAAACCTTGGATGATTTTCAGAAAACTTCTCTATTTTCTTCAAAACTCCAGGTGATTTTTCATCCTTTCATTCTTCTGGATCTCGAATTTTCAACTTCATTTTTATCTTGCCTGCATCTTTTTCAAAATCCTTGTGTTTTTCCAAGTCTTATTTTAGTTTTCCATGTTTTCCAGTCTGATGGCATCCAATCAACTTGATTCGGTCTTTCCTAAGGGTCACATCTCCTATGAGGTGCGACAAGGTCTTCCAAAACATCAAACTCTTAGCACCGGATCCTTCATTCCCCGGTGGTATTATTCATGGCTTAAGAACTTCTCTCATATGTTTCCGGACCATCTGAGCGATTGTGGGTTAGAACTGGCATCCGTAGTAGGAAAGCAGACAATCAACAACAATTTAATCCATGCACTGGCAGAGCAGTGAAACCCGCGCACTTGTACTTTCTGGTTCCCATGGGGAGAAATGAATTCGTTGATGGATGAGTTTTCAAAAATTATGGGATTGCTGTTATCATCACAAAATTTTTCCCTTCCCTGCGAGAGAGAGGGAAAAACATTTCCGTGAGTCAAACTTGACCAAAGTTTTGGAAATTGTTTTGAAATACTCGCCTCCATTTTGAAAATAGCGGGAAATATTCCGTAGAATGGGACTCAACCTGTCGGTACGAGGTTCGACCGTTCCTGACGCCTTTACCAGGGGTAATCGAACCAAGGATCAAAGATGTGCTTGATTTAGTTAAATTACCAAAATTGTGTTCTACCCTAAATGCATAGAGAATTCAGGCATGTGCTATGAAACTTCATAAAATGTAGATTGAAAAACATGATGTATGCTTAGAAAAATGCTTTGGAGTTGGAAAAGTCTTTCTCAGGCAAAAGTTGAAAATCGATTTCTCAAGAAAATCCTGATGAAGAGATTTAAAATCTTAAGAAAAATCATAAAGAGTTGGGAAAATCATGAATGGATGAAAATCCTTGGAAAATGGAAAGTATTCTTGAGAAAAGGCAAACACTTGAAAGGAAAATGTTTGTCAGGAAAACTCCAGCTTTTGAAAACTTTTCTTTGGAAAATAATTAAAATTCATAGGAACACTCTTTGGAGAAGGAAAATCAAAACTCAGGAAATTGAAATTCTGAAAATCTTAGCCTTGAAATATTTGAAAATCGATTTTGAGTTTTTGAGAATGATGAAAAACTGCTTTTGAATAATTGAAAATAAATTTTAAGAAAAGAATATTTTCCAAGAAAATCGCATGAAACATAACTTGAGAAAATCTGACTTTGAAAATTTTCAGAGTCTCTTGAAGAATTGATTTCCTTAGAATGAAATTTTCTTGAGAGAAGTGTGAAAATGCAGGTAATTTCATGATGCCAATGATTTGAATGGATGAATGCACTTTGATAAAGATATTCAGAAAATTTTTCTGAGGAATTGATTGGAAAAATGTGTATTAAACCAAAGTAAACTCTCTACATATTCCGACTATGGCCGTGAACATGTTTAGAATTTAATTGATTTAATTCACAATATTTTGTAAAATTGAAAATATGATGTGCTTCTGAAGATAGCCTAAGAGTGTAGGCTCAGTATGACTAGTAGAAAGATGTTGAATCTGGGTCTCATCCATATTCCGACTAGGGCCGTAAATATGGATTCCACCGAGTTCATCAACTCCCTAAGAGTTGGTGCACGTGCCATTCGTGTTCATCCATAGTGGTTTTCAGAGGAAATGCATGATTCACGTACTCAGGATATTGTAGAAAGAAACTATATGATATGCATCCTAATCTAAGCCGTAAAAGCAAATATTATTCCAAATTTGATTATTACATGTCTGACATAAAGCAAATATATATATATATATATATATATATATATATATATATATATATATATATATATATAGGGCTAAAAGAATCAACACCCTCCAGATTTTCCTGCAAGTATAAGTTAGCACAAGAAATAACACGAAAGAGATTGGAGATCTCATATTAATGCCAATGCAATAACGATTATACAAAGATTGCAATAGAAATGCATATATTGATGGAAATATAATACAATAAGTATATATTGAATGCTTATGCTTATATGCCAGTGATGTATGCCATGAATACACACCTACACGTAACAGAGTAAATGTATATGCAAGATATGAATGTACATACTATAGGTGAAATGATTTAGTCAAATAACATGCTATAGTAGATAAAATGCTATTATAAATGATGGTATGCCACTAATATGAAAGATCAAATATATATGCCATATCAAGAAATGCAATGCTATGCAATGATGGACAGACAAGTATATACTGTGAGGGACTGAAAGTGTTATGTGGGGTACCACGTTGTAGGCATCCATGCTACTGACGTTACAACTATGGCAATAGATAATGTGGAGTTGAGATCAATATTAAAATGTTATACAATAAATGAACAAAGGTTTATGCACAGAACAGTAAAGTATCATGAATGACAATATACGAAAATGATATATGTGACAATGGATATAATGCATAATATGACAGTGGATTAATGTGAAAACATGAAAGAAAGACCTAAGTATGCCTGCAGAGATGATGGCATCACGATTTTTTTTTTGCAGAAATAGATATGCTGGAGTAACCAAATGTGAAGATATGACTGATACACAAATGCCTAAACACTGCTACATATATATACAATGTTGTATGCAAGTGTCGAATATAGTGGAGATGTTGTGTAATGCTTAATGAAGAGAATGGGCAGGAAATGGCTTGATGCAATATAAGAATGAAGTGCAAAGGTAGATAGGAAGTTTAGTGGTAGGTATGCAGGGAAAGGTGTTAGAGAATAAAAGTATATACAATGAGTACAATGGAGTAAATGTAACTGGGTAAAGACTTACAGGTTATGTTACAGGTAATGGACTAACACAGATGATCAACAAAAATAAAAAAAATTGTGAAACCGTGATAGACCAACAAATGCAGAGCATATGCTGTATAAATAAAAAAAAATGAAATGTAATATATGCAGGGGATATAGCTAAAATACCATCAATATGACACTATAAGAACAGGGGTTGCATGAATGGTAGAGAGGTTGTATGATATATATAGAAAGAAACTGAAAGACGTGAATGCATAGCAGGCTGCTTTATTACAAGGTAAATAAAAGGTGATGTTGCGGAACATACAATACAACTCAACAATATGGTAAACATGACATACTCGCACTATGATACTCTGGATTTTATTCATGCTCATAGTGCACTATATATATCCTCACACATTCATCATATTCCCAAATTGTTACTTACCATACATTCTCATTATTACAACCACTCGTTATTTACTATAACACCACATGAGTTTTTGTGTTCACACCATATGAGTCACTGTAACTCAGACTCACGCAACAAACTAGTGCTTCCAGTCATGACTATTGGTACATACACATCAAACCCATTGCTAATAATGCTAATACAGACAAATGCACCTAGGATAAAGGTAAATCAGATGTGGAAATCTTAAAACCTCATAGTTACTAAAAATAGAGATCATAGATAACAATATGTGGAGCAACCAAGTTTCAAAGGAATTATATCATATGAAACATGCAGAGAAAATGTCTACGGTATTTAAAATTCTGAACAGGATGCGAAATATGATAAAAGAAACCCATGGGAAGTACTGAGCAAACGAATACAGGATTAACAAATCTCAATGGATGATATGAAGCTGTCAAAGTTAAACCGAGTCTAATGAAGAGGATGAGAGAGATATTATACAATGGGCAGATTAAGATGAGCAGTAAGATGGTCATGACATCGATGCATCAATGTATCATTTGCTTGTACCAGTTCTACAACGACAATACAAATCCTTATCTACTGAATTCATCACTATCAAAAGGAAAATTGATTTCCCTGCTAACGGTCAGCATATAACCACAAAGTTATGCTTAATGAAAGCAAGAGATGGGTAATGTAAAGATAGCAAGGGTAGTAAAAAAAACAATAAACAGGGTATGATGGTTCATCTGCAACTAACATATGATGGAATGAAAACATACAGGATGCAGAAAATCTGAACTAGATAAAACAATCAAAGGGAAAAAGGTGTAATGCCTTGGTTAAGGGCATCCTTTACTGTACGATAATTTCTCTTGAATATCGTTTTGGTACGAGGCTATGCAAATGATTGATCAAAAGACTGCATATGTATGTAAAAAATAGTAAAATGCAACAGAGTTAGAAAATGTCATTATTAATCATAAAAGCAGAGAAGAAAAACAAAGACAACATTTGAAGATGATAAGATCAAAAGATGATGCCACCTGAAATTTCACTCTCTGCATATATAGGGACTGAATGAGAATGATATTTCTAAAGAAAAATTTCAATAACCTTCATGAAGTCTGATATGCAATGTGAAATGACCCAAATGATAGTTTGAAAAATCTTGAATTGAAATAAAACGTTATACCATGAGATTCATGGTATTGAAACAATTTATTAAAACGAGAGGAGAAAATGGTGGTTTGGTGAAAATCTATTTTTAGAGAGTGATCGATGATGCTATTGCGAAGCATCATCGATTCTTGACCTATGCAGTAACCCTGAATGTAAATCTTTCTGAATGCGGAACCTTGAAAACGCCTTGCTTGACAGTGAAAACACTCGATATCTAGAATGGAGTTCAAGGAGAGCAGTATACCTCCAGCACAAGTTTTCAGTTCAATCGACCCTCCTGGGTTATTGGGTTGAAGGCTGTTGAAAGCCTAAACAACCACGAATTGTAAAAGGGGGTTGAAAAGAAAAGTCAAAGCCAATGGAAGAATCAGGGGAATTCGAAAGATAGGCAAAGTTGGAATCCAATCGGGGGTCCACGAGAAATGGGGGAGAATCCAAAAAAAAAATAGGGGGGCTCGAGAGATAAGGAGAGAGGAAAATCCCAAATCTGGCCAAATGCTAGATAGATATCTCTGATTCAGCAACTGGAAGTAACTAATCACTCAAACTGAACACCTCCTGGATGCTGATCCTTGGAAATGAGTGGCTGGAGAGTGGGAAAAACTCGATCTCTAGAATGGATTGCAAAAGAGGACAGCGTCCCCTTTGCACTCTTCTCTGGAATGGATTAACCTTCCTGGACTGCTTGGTTAAAAGCTGATCGTGTGAATCGAATTTCCTGAAGGCATCCCTTTGGAGGTTTGTTTCTTGAATGACAGTGGAAAGAAAAAGGTGTTGAGAAACTATGTTTTGATGATACATAATATGATATGCTTTTATGCGATATAATAAATATGATATGTTTTCATGATAAATACATATGATACATGATAAATATATAATATGCTTTCATACGATATGATAAATATGATATGCCTTCATGAATATGTTATATTATGACTGGATATGATATGTCATGCATTTAAAGAGTATTTGATGCAAGGTTATTCCACCGGAGAAGATTGAAGACAACCTAATCAGGTACAACTATTTGATGCAATCATACTACTCTGAAGAAAAAGCTTGATGGGCCATACATTCATAAAGATTATCAAAGAAGATCAGCTACTTTAAGATGAAGACTGTTTTCTTCTTTAGAGTCATATGTAACAGAACCTTCAGAAGCATGCATATTTCATATTACACTATATGCTTTAAATATCATACAAACCATCTATTTACAAATAGCTAAGCTTTCATAAAAGGATACGATATTTCAAAAACACCTTTTTTGAAACAAATTATTGTACTTCCTACAAGCATTTATGAAAAAGACATTTTGACAAGATATAATAGCTCATGATTTCAAAAGCATTAATTGTACCTTCTAACAAGCATTTATGAAAAAGACAACTTGAAAAGATATAAAAGCTAATGATTTCAAATATGAAAGAAAAAGACAAAATGTATTAACTCATAATATACAATCGTTCATCTCGAATTAACGATTTGAGAAAACAAATATTATTTTATACAAAACTACTTATTGTCTAACAAAACAATTAAGTTTGGAAAAGATTTTTTATTTATTTAATACACACCCAAGAATGTCGACTTATATTCAAAGCCATCATTCTTTTTGTAAACATTAAATGCCACCTCAAAAAGCATTTGAGAAATGACCATTTATAAATAAAGTACTTAACAAAGCATTTATTGTACTTACATACATTTAACCAAAGAAGTGACGATTTGTAAGAAAACTATTAATATACTACAAATCATTAAATTGAGTAAAGACAAAGATACATTATAACTTACACTTCAACGTTCAATGTATTACAAATCATTTATTATGAGAAAAGACCCATTACAAATTCAAACTCATTTTTAATTACAAACAACGTATAGTGTACCTCAAACATTAAATTTATGAATAACGACTTTTTGAAAAAGCAATATAGTACACATATCATTTCCACACAAAAGTTGTTTTTGAGATGATCTGACACCTCACATCTCAAAAGGACAATTATTTCAAAAAGCAACGACTATTTTCTTAAGACTATATATATACAAACAAAATAGTATTTCACAAGACACATGTGAGCTTTCAAAAAGAAAAAAACTCCTATTCAATATTCTGAAAAAGAGCTTAGAAAAAGTAAGAGAAAAAGACAAGAAAAGCTCTTTGACAAAAGAATCAACTGTGTGTGAAAAGAAAAGAACATTTTGTTCCTCTAAGAGATTATTCTACCCATTTTTCAAAGAGAGAACATTTTGAGAATCTCCATACGTGCATTCATATCATTCTGAAGGTTCTATAGGAAAGTGTTGTAACTTTCTGATTACTGTTGTATCCCTTCTCTGTTGAGAGAAGTAGACATCTGTGAAAGAGGGTGTTTCTCTTCTCTGTTGAGAGAAGTAGACCTTTGTGAAAGAGGGTGTTTTCCTTCTCTGTTGAGAGAAGTAGACCTCTGTGAAAGAGGGTGTTTCCCTTCTCTGTTGAGAGAAGTAGACCTCTGAGGAAGAGAGTGTTTTTCCTTCTCTGTTGAGAGAAGTAGACCTCTGAGGAAGAGGGTGTTTTCCTTCTCTGTTGAGAGAAGTAGAGTGTATGGTCTGACAAAGAAAAAAAGATGGCTAATCTAAATGCAAAGGCTATGAATGCTTTGTATTGCGCCATTGATGAAAATGAATTTAACAAAATATCAGTTTGTGAATCTGCATATGATATTTGGCACTCTCTGAAGGTTATTCATGAAGGAACTAACAGAGTAAAAGAAGCTAAGATCTCATCTCTGGTTCAAAACTATGAGCTATTCAAAATGAATAAAGATGAGCCCATCACAGAGATGTTTACCAGATTCATCAACATCACCAACGATCTTAAATCTCTGGGAGAAACCTATTCCCAGACCAATAAGGTGAAGAAGATCTTGAGATCACTTACAACTAATTGGGAGAAAAAGACCATAGCTATTGAAGAAGCTCAAGACTTATCCAAGCTTACTCTGGATGACCTAATAGGCAATCTCATGGCCTATGAAGTTCATATGAAAGAAAGAAGGGAAGAGGAACAACCTACGAAGAAAAATCTAGCCTTCCCAGCCATTTCTGAGAATGAGGACTCTGAAAATGAATATGAAATTGCGTTGCTTACTCGAAAATTTTAGTGCTTCATGAGAAAGAACAGGGTATCAAATAAACACAAGGAAAAGAAAGATTCTAAGGAAGATACCATGTGCTATCAATACAATAAGCCAGGTCACGTGAGACGTGATTGTCCTCTTCTAAAAAGAAAATCCAAAATCGAGGAATCAAAGAAAAGGTTCTTCAAGAAAACGGCTCTACATGCTCAATGGGATGATTCAGACCCATCCACCAGTGAAGAGTCAAGTGGCGATGAAGTCGAAACGACTAACATGTGCTTCATGGCAGAAGAAAGCTCTGTAAGTGAATCTTCTGACTTTTCTTTTGAAGAACTTCAAAATGCATTTCAAGAACTTTTTGAAGAATCTAGGAAAATGATTCTAAAAATTGAAGTTTTAAAATCCAAGAATTTAGAGCTTTCCCAGAAAAATGAAAAACTCAGTATTGAAAATTCTGAGT
This sequence comes from Nuphar pumila, assembly GCF_984573655.1. Classification (NCBI taxonomy): domain Eukaryota; kingdom Viridiplantae; phylum Streptophyta; class Magnoliopsida; order Nymphaeales; family Nymphaeaceae; genus Nuphar; species Nuphar pumila. The sequence continues at coordinate 83,550,652 of NC_143260.1, read as the reverse complement.
TGAAAAAGAAAAAATTTATTCTTATTTCTGAAATCAGTTCTACTAGTTCCAAGACTAAAAATCTTCAAGTAGAAATTTCAGAATTAAAAAGCAAAACTAAAAACCTTATGAAAACGGTTTTCAAGTTTACCAAAGGGAAAGAGAACCTGGAAAAACTCCTATCCTCTCAAAAATTCTCTTTTTACAAGAATGGTATTGGTTACTCTCATAAACCTTCTTGTATGAATCAAAAGACTACATTTGTCAAAGGTTCTACTGAGCCTAAACAGGAGTATTACAACTTCAACTTTAATACCATGCACTCCTCTAAATCTGTAGACAAACCCAAATCAAAATGGATATGGGTTCCAAAGTCTAACAAAAAGGGACCCGATCGGGTACCAAAAAGAAGTTTTACTTGATCTTTTGCAGGCTCTAAAGAAGAAGAACAAATGGATATTAGACAGTGGATGTTCAAAGCATATGACAGGACATCCAGATCTTTTTGCTGTTCTTTATCATAAAGAAGGAGGAACCGTCACCTTTGGAGATAACAACAAAGGATTAATAATTGGGATTGGCAACATTGGTAACATTGATAAACCTCTTATTAAAGACGTTCTCCTTGTTAAAGGCTTAAAACATAACCTCTTAAGTATAAGTCAAATGTGTGACACAGGTTATAATGTTAGCTTCAAACATGATGCATGCCTCATAGCAGACACCAACAAAAATATTATTTTAAAAAGTATAAGAAAAAATAATATATATGAATTATACCTAGAGAATATTACTGAACATTGTCTTATAGTTAATAATGACTCTCAAAATTTATGGCATATGAGAATGGGACATGTTAACTCTAAATATATGTCTAAATTAGCTAAGAATAACTTGATACGTGGCTTACCTAAAATATCATTTAAAAAGAACTATTTTTGTGATGCTTGTCAATTAGGAAAACTGTCAAAACCATCTTTCAAATAAAAAAATATTGTGTCAAGTAAAAGACCTTTAGAGCTTCTCCACCTGGATCTTTTTGGTCCTTCTAGGGTAGCTAGTCTTAATCATAATAAATATGCTTTTGTCATTATAGATGATTACTCAAGATTTACTTGGGTAATATTTTTGAAAAATAAAAGTGATACGTTTTGTGAATTTGAAATTTTATGTAAAAAGTTACAAAATGAAAAATCTTCTACAATTGTCAAAATTCGTAGTGACCATGGAGGAGAATTTGATAATGATCTTTTTGTGAATTTTTGTAACTTGCATGGTATCTCTCATAACTTTGCCTTTCCTAGAGCTGCACCTTAAAATGGTGTAGTAGAAAGAAAGAATAGAACCCCTCAAGAATCTGCTAGAACTATGCTCCAACATAATAATCTTGCTAAATATTTTTGGGCTGAAGCTGTTAACACTGCATGCTATATCTCAAATAGAGTTCTTATCAGGCCCTTATTGAATAAAACTCTCTATGAACTATTCTATGACAGAACTCCAAGAATAGACTACTTCAAAGTCTTTTGGTGTAAATGCTTTATCCTTAACACAAAAGATAGCCTTGATAAATTTGATGCTAAATCTGTTGAAGGCATATTCTTAGGAAATTCAAGTCATAGTAAAGCATACAGAGTTTTTAATAAGAGTTCAAATACTATTGAAGAATCTATGCATGTCAGTTTTTGTGAATCTATTGATCAATCTGTTCATAAGCAGACTAACGATGATGATCTTGAAAGTACAGATTTTTTCTTAGATAACACAGCTAAACCTAATGAAGATGATCATCAAAGAACATTTGCTGAAATCAGAGATCATCCCCAAAAGCAGATTTTGGGAGACCTGACTAAGGGGGTTCAAACAAGAGCTCAGTTGGAGCGTATTGCAAATATGGCGTTCATTTCTCAACTTGAACCAAAGAAGACTGATGAAGCCATCATTGACGAGTTTTGGATGCTAGCAATGACTGAAGAACTGAATCAGTTCCAAAGAAATATGTGTGGGATCTTGTACCAAGACCAAAAGATCATCAAATCATTGTGACAAGATGGATCTTCAAAAACAAGCTGGATGAATCAGGTAATGTTATAAGAAACAAGGCAAGGCTAATGGCTCAAGGATATAATCAGGAGGAAGGTATTGATTTTGATGAAACATTTGCTCTTGTTGCTAGACTTGAATCTATAAGAATGTTTTTGGCATATGCAAGCTATATAGATTTCAAACTATACCAAATGGATGTTAAAAATGTTTTTTTAAATGATTTTATAAATGAAGAAGTTTATGTAAAACAACCTCCAGGTTTTGAAAATGAACAATTTCTGGATCATGTCTTTAAATTAAAACGTGCTTTATATGGTTTAAAACAGGCACCTCGTGCTTGGTATGATAGACTTAAAACTTTTTTATTAAAAACCGGATTTTCTGTAGGCAAAGCAGATTCAAATTTATTTATAAAAATAGTGGATGATCATACCTTAATCGTTCAAATATATGTGGACGATATCATCTTTGGATCTACTAACAATAGTCTTTGTGAAAACTTTTCTAAGTCCATGCAGAAAGAATTTGAGATGAGTATGATGGGAGAACTCACCTACTTTCTTGGGCTGCATATTAAGCAAACCAAGGATGGAGTCTTCATCAATCAGTCTAAATATGCTCATGAACTTCTGAAGAGGTTCAACATGAACTCAACTGCTTCAAAGAATACCCCTATGAGCACAACCACTGTATTGGACAAAGATGAAGATGGTAAGACTGTGGATACAAAGTTATTCAGAGGTATGATAGGATCACTACTTTATTTAACTGCTAGCCGTTCAGATATCATGTTCAGTGTTTGCTTGTGTGCTAGATATCAATCAAATCCAAAGGAATCACATCTTAAAGCTGTAAAAAGAATAATGAGATATCTAAAAGGAACAATTGATTTAGGGTTATTTTATTCAAAATCATCTATATTTGATTTAATCTCATGTAGTGATGCTGACTTTGCTGGAAGTAAATCTGACAGAAAAAGCACAAGTGGAACATGTCATATGCTAGGATAGTCTCTCGTTTCATGGTTCAGTAAGAAACAAAATTGCGTATCATTATCAACTACTGAAGCTGAATATATAGCTGCAAGCCTAGCATGTACACAAGTCATCTGGATGAAACCGACACTAAAAGACTTTGGTTTAAAATTTGAAAATACAACTATTTTGTGTGATAATACAAGAGCTATCAATTTATCTAAAAATCCTATTCTTCACTCATGTACAAAGCACATTCAAATTCGACACCACTTTTTAAGAGACAAGTCTTAAACAACATAATCAAACTAGAATTTATACCCACTAATAAACAATTAGCAGATATTTTTACTAAACATTTAAAAAATGAAGACTTTATACGAATTAGAAGAGAATTAGGAATCTGTAAGCTAAGTGACTTATAATTAATCACACTTATTTGTAGTTTTACTTAGATAAAACTTTGCAATATCTTATGATTTTTTTTTGTTTATCTTTTATATATTTTAAGTTCTTTTCAAATCTGATTCCTTCTTGTCGACTCTTATTTTTTTTCTATACTTATCATTGTTTTTATCTCTTGAATATATTGTTTTTCTTTTCTTGTCTCATCATCTCTTTTACAACTTTTTCAAAGTAAAAAAGAGTCATTCTCATATTCACGTACATTCATAAAAACCACAAGCTTTTTAATACAAAATAAATGCTTTATGTCACTCTTTTCTTTCAAAATGTCATATCTTTCAAAGTACACATCACATGATGACCTATCTTCTTTCACGCCTATCCATGAAAACCACTTTTACATAAGCAATCATAACTCTTCTCTCATAACTCTCTCTTGTCTCTTTCTCAAAGCATCCCTTACGAGTATTGAATCTATCTTCTTTAAGTAAAATCATTTTTATATATACCAACTTGTTGTTTGTCTTGTTAGGCCATTATTTAACTTTCTATTTCACATGGTATCACTTTATAGCATTCTTACACACATCCCTTCTCACGATATCTTTTATTTTACTTATATCTCATCACCTCTATAATCGAAATCTTCAAAATCCGTGGGTCATTATTTACATCATGCAACACACCTCTTTGTTTCTATTCATCCCTCCTCTTTTGTCCATCCGTTTTTAATTACACATAATAATTCCAAAGAGCACTCTATACTCAAACCATGACTACTCTCTCAATTCATTGGACTCTTCTATATCAAGGTTTCCTTATAATGAAAAATAATTTTCGAAACTATGTTCTTTTTGTCATCTAACATAATATAATAAATTTTCATCCACACACTCTTCCAAAGAGTGATTTGATCTCTCATTCACGAGTGCCTTAAGATTCAAATAGATATTCACGAGTAATTCACTCAACTAAAATCCAAACTTTATTCACTTCAATTGTCATTCACTTGATATTATAATAAATTTCATCCTTCTATTTAATAAAATGATTCACTCTTCACGAATTCATCACCTATTCGAAAACTTCTATCAATCTACATCCTCTCCAAGTTCATTTCTTATTCTCTCAAGTTACTTGTCATGGCCTCCTCATCCAAATCCTTCTCCGATGATGTCAGCATGATTGAATCCTCTGAATTGAGATATCCAGATCTCATTCAAAGCTACAACTACGTAAGCTCTCTTCCAATCCATACAGGTAGGTTAGTCTATTTCCAAGATTTCACCTCCTTTGATCTTGAAACCTCCCTACAAGACTTTGTTCAAATTTTAGGTTCATCAAACACTGCGTCTTATTATCCCAATCTCATCAAGATTTTTTATACCAACCTCTCGGTAAACCATGACCAAACGGCTGTCACCACCATGGTCCATGGTAAAATAATTTCCTTTGACATTCACTCGTTAGGGTGCATTCTGAACCTTCCATCCTATGGAATCGAACTACCAAACATAGTACCTATCGATCGTACTGTGTTAAAAAAGGTACTTCACTCCACACGATCCACACACTTTCCATGGCATATGAGCAATCTAAAACCTCATGCTCAACTTTTGTCACAAATCCTATCCCACAATGTCTTTCCCAAACAACCGTCCAAGGGTTTCGTGCCAAACGAAATCTCTCTTTTAATCTATGCAATCTTTTGTTCCTTCCCAATCAACTGGTCGAGCATCATATTCAACAACATTACTAATTTTTGTGCCTTTCGTTCACTTCCATTTGGATATTTTATTACTCATATTCTTAAGTACTTCAATGTGCCACTTTACAATGACGTCGTCTCCTATTCTACACATGCATTTGATGATACCTACTTCTCCGAAGAAGGGTCACCCCCACAACTTTCTGACGACGAAGGCCCTGGTGAGGCAGATCCGGCGCCGACATCTGAACTAGATATATTCTCAGCTCTTGTAGATGTCCAGAACACACAGGATCTCCTGCTGAAGAATCAAGCCTCTCCGCAGCAAGCCTTTCACTCACTGAAGATTGGCCAAGATGCTCTCCTTCGCAAATTTCATCCCTCGTTTGATTCTGAATGAACTATATTTTTTTGGTCTGTAATAATATTAACTCTTCTACTCCGATCCCTCCTTTTTGTCAATGACAAAGGGGGAGAGAAAACCTACCTATGTAGGAGAACTCTTTATCTCATACACATGAAGTGTACACAAACTTTTTTATGTTAATTCTGGTGTTTTTTTATGATTACTATTTTTGTGCATTTTTTATTTCTGATATCATATTCAAAATCATCATAATATATATGGCATATTGATAGGGGGAGCATATATTGTCATCATCAAAAAGGGGGAGAATGTTGAGAAACTATGTTTTGATGATATATAATATGATATGCTTTCATGCGATATAATAAATATGATATGTTGTCATGATAAATACATATGATACATGATAAATATATAATATACTTTCATACGATATGATAAATATGATATGCCTTCATGAATATGTTATATTATGACTGGATATGATATGTCATGCATTTAAAGAGTATTTGATGCAAGGTTATTCCACCTGAGAAGAATGGAGACAACCTGATCAAGTACAACTATTTGATGTAATCATACTACTCTGAAGAAAAAGCTTGATGGGCCATACATTCATAAAGATTATCAAAGAAGATCGGCTACTTCAAGATGAAGATTGTTTTCTTCTTTAGAGTCATATGTAACAGAACCTTCAGAAGCATGCATATTTCATATTACACTATATGCTTTAAATATCATACAAACCATCTATTTACAAATAGCTAAGCTTTCATAAAAGGATACGATATTTCAAAAACACCTTTTTTGAAACAAATTATTGTACTTCTTACAAGCATTTATGAAAAAGACATTTTGACAAGATATAATAGCTCATGATTTCAAAAGCAATAATTGTACCTTCTAACAAGCATTTATGAAAAAGACAACTTGAAAAGATATAAAAGCTAATGATTTCAAATATGAAAGAAAAAGATAAAATGTATTAACTCATAATATACAATCATTCATCTCGAATTAACGATTTGAGAAAAAAATATTATTTTATACAAAACTACTTATTGTCTAACAAAACAATTAAGTTTGGAAAAGACTTTTTATTTATTTAATACACACCCAAGAATGTCGACTTATATTCAAAGCCATCATTCTTTTTGTAAACATTAAATGCCACCTCAAAAAGCATTTGAGAAATGACCATTTATAAATAAAGTACTTAACAAAGCATTTATTGTACTTACATACATTTAACCAAAGAAGTGACGATTTGTAAGAAAACTATTAATATACTACAAATCATTAAATTGAGTAAAGACAAAAATACATTATAACTTACACTTCAACGTTCAATGTACTACAAATCATTTATTATGAGAAAAGACCCATTACAAATTCAAACTCATTTTTAATTACAAACAATGTATAGTGTACCTCAAACATTAAATTTATGAATGACGACTTTTTGAAAAAGCAATATAGTACACATATCATTTCCACACAAAAGTTGTTTTTGAGATGACCTGACACCTCACATCTCAAAAGGACAATTATTTCAAAAAGCAACGACTATTTTCTTAAGACTATATATATACAAACAAAATAGTATTTCACAAGACACATGTGAGCTTTCAAAAAGAGAAAAACTCCTATTCGATATTCTGAAAAAAAGCTTAGAAAAAGAAAGAGAAAAGAAAGAGAAAAAGACAAGAAAAGCTCTTTGACAAAAGAATCAACTGTGTGTGAAAAGAAAAGAACATTATGTTCCTCTGAGAGATTATTCTACCCATTTTTCAAAGAGAGAACATTTTGAGAATCTTCATACATGCATTCATATCATTCTGAAGGTTCTATAGGAAAGTGTTGTAACTTTCTGATTACTGTTGTATCCCTTCTCTGTTGAGAGAAGTAGACATCTGTGAAAGAGGGTGTTTCCCTTCTTTATTGAGAGAAGTAGACCTCTGTGAAAGAGGGTGTTTCCTTTCTCTATTGAGAGAAGTAGACCTCTGTGAAAGAGGGTGTTTTCCCTTCTCTGTTGAGAGAAGTAGACCTCTGAGGAAGAGGGTGTTTTCATTCTCTGTTGAGAGAAGTAGACCTCTGAGGAAGAGGGTGTTGTACTATTTATCCTGTAACATGAATTTTATAGTGAAAGGCTCAAGTGTTTTACTTGGGGACTAGATGTAGGTCATTTGAACACCCCAAATTTTTCAAAATTTTATAAAATGTCCTTTTTCCCCTGGCTCCATCTTCTGAGAAAATCAAATCTAAATTTCAATTATTCTTCAGATTTTCTGGATTGAATTCCATGTTGATATATTCATACTCGATTCCGGATCCGGACCCAGTTTTAAAATCCAAATTTGAGCCTCGTTACTCAATTTACAAATTGTAATTATAAAATACCAAAAACATTTTTTGAATGGCTTAAACAGCTCATCCGGCATCCATTTGGATCCACTATTTTATCTTTTCTCGATTCAAGGTCCAAACCTCCAATATCACCTCAAATTCTGGGTCCAAATTCGCTTTTTAAAGAATTTTTCAGAGAAATTGCTTTGAATTCTCAAGAAAACCTTCCTTTGTAAATATTTTGCAAAAATACAAAAAAAAATATTCTTAAATCATTATTTTCTCGTAAATCTTAGGATTTTATTCTAAAAAATATAAAAAACATGGAAAAATAACACAAAAACCAAAAAAATTGGAAAAACTACGAAAAAACAAATGAGTTTAAGCTTTTTAAAGTTAATTTTGCTAAAAAACTCATTTGAAAAACCATTTTTACAAAAGTTTCTTGAAAAGAATCCTCTTTTTGGAAAAGAGGAAAAGTGCAAACGGCTTCATTCCCGCACACTCATCCCTCTCATTTTCTACCCTCCATCTTCAACAGCCATCGTCGCTTTCCACCCTCCATCTCCAACGAATTCTTCATTCTCGAACCCTCCACTTTCTCTTTAAGAAGAGGCCTCCATCGATTCTGGAGGGCATCCATTATCGACATCATCCACTAGAGCACCATCCATTGATTTTTCTCATATCCACCTTCACGCAGCAACCCTTGAGGCATCCATTTTCTTCCTTCGATAACCCATTATCGAGTTTTCCTCTGATCCATCCATCCATCATCCGTTGGTATGCAGCAAATTCTCCTTCAACATCATCCATTATCAGACGGAAAATCGTTCGGAGACATTTACAATTACAGTAAAGGAGATAAACCCATCCAGCGGTTGCACGCAAAGAACTCATCTCTTCTACCTCCATCTCAGTCGAATCAAGGAATTTTGTTCAACAGGAAAGCAAGGAGAGAATCCTTCCTCAAATTCACAATAAGCGAGTCTTCTATTCTCTTTTGTTTATTGTTTTCATAAACCTCGGAGTTGTTCTTCGTTATAGGATAAGTAAGCCTTTGTTGTAATGTCAATCTGCATACAGCAGAATTGGCTTACATATGGCGACATTAACGGAACAATAAGCGTTCCAACATTTTTTTGTGTTTTCATTTTATTTATACTGCAATTCCACTCTTATTGGGTTGAGGCTATCAGATTCAATGATCTGATAGGGTTCATTTGAATCCTGGTTCAATTTCTTTTTCTTTTTTTTTTACCAAACTTTGTTTTTGTTTTTTATCTTCATGTGAGTTTCTGAATCGCCTATATGATCTCTGTTTTTTTAACATTTGATCTCTTGCCCCTGTTAGCTATCATATTTTGATTTCCATTAACATGGTGGCTTCAGATAACTTGATTGTCGGCCTCACATCGGCCACTATATCATATATGCATCGCCATTCACTGCTTAAACATGAAGACATCACGTAGCAAGAGATCGTGCATCTCCTGATTTGATAGTTAGATCCTGTATATTTAGATATTATAAATTTTTTTGTTGTTACAGTTGAATAATATGCATCCAGAGGTTAGGTCCTTTGGTAAATTCATTCATATAGATTCATTTAGAGGTTTGTTCCATCATATTTTCTTTCACAAGCATTTATACTTCGATGAAGGTACAATCCCCTGTTGCATTTGTGTTCATTGTTTTATATTCCATCAACACATTCACGATTCCTGCCCTTTCTTTACATAGCGTGAGCACCTGCTGTCACTAATTACGAACCTAGATGCACTCATATCCAGTCATTGCATTTTCAATTTGATGGGCATCATTTTTTTTAGGAGCGTATCATAATGTTAGTGGTTGTTTCCTGAGTAAGTTTAACTTACATTCACATAGTCATGTTAATGTAATAATATGGGAATTGAAATATTGATGGACAAGAGTATCTCATATTCAATCATGCCTTTTTTTTTACTTATTGCCTGTGAAGCAAGTTAAGCATACTCATGTCTCACGCTCAGTTTCTTTTTTTTTTTTAAGGATTTTTGGTTTCTTCTCTGTAAACACTGTGTTGCTTCATATTTTGTCATAACACCCCACTTCACAAGCACATGAATATGTTAAATCTATATGTTGTAGTCCTGTTATACCCCTATATCGGCCTTCACCATGTATTCCATCTGTTTATTCTCATTCACAGTACCTCATCTCATAACTGACTAGGCATATTTATCGCTTCAATAGTTGATTTTGCATGTTAGAAGTGTATCAACTGTATGCACGCGCACAACAACCTCCCAGTTATGATCCACATCTTTCTGCTTAAGCAGTATATACTCTGATGAATTCAAAGTCGGTTCAACATTTAGTCATAGATGAAGGTTTAGAAAAGGTGCTCAAGGGCTAAAAAAAAAAAGGGGGATAATGACTCAAAAGGGTGTTATCATAGCATCAGTTACCACATGTGAAATAGCACCCGCTGAATTCAGACAAGGAACAGATATACAGAAAGGAAAAAGATTACTTTACAGGAATCAAGAAGCATAGTATGTGTATCCCCCTAGAAGAAAGGCTTGATAACAATTAAGGATATTTCGTTACAGTCAGGGCATTTAAATAGAATATGTGTCTGTGGAGTAGCCGTATACATAGACAATCAGGACCCTGTTGGGAATAAGCAGAAGATTTCTGCTAAAAGAGAGTAGGTCTGACCCTTTACGACTGGGTGGACTGGTTGAGCTGGAAATGATTTGTTGCTGCTACCTGGTTTGCAGAAGAGGTGATTTGTTATCAATTTTCTGCAAATCCCCTCGTTGTGGTTAGAAGAGAAATTTAACATTTGTTGTAACAAACTCTTCTCTGTTTGCTGTATCAATATATTGAATGATGTCATTCTGACTTCCTACTGCCATATGGTATCTACCCAATATTTCTTGTGATGCTATCCATCTCATGGAATATCTTTTATCATTCTCCCATATTGCAACTACCCATATCTGCATTTCCAGCCCCTGTTGTTTATTCCCACCTAAGCACTCACAGTAGTGTTTTGTATGGCTGTAAACAATTACAGCAATACTTCACATTGTTGCAACCACTTGTGGCAAGGCTCGGTATTGCTGTGATATCCAAAAAAAAAAAAGGAAAAATCTATAAAGATACCTAGCATTGCTGTGAATTGCCCCCATTTCCTGCAAACACAATTGTAGTCTCCTCTATATTCTGTTATCACATGCTTCTTTGGGGTCAGATCATGTCCCTGTCCACCTGTCAATGCTCACCACTACGTTTGGTGTTGCCACCTACAGTCTAATCACTGTAATTTGCAATAGAATCACCATTTCACCAACAGATCCACGACAGTCCTTTACTGCTAAATACCCACTCACCATTCGTTACCTTCAGCACACATTTCCAGGTTTGTTACCCACCTCATGTTCAACATAATGGCTGATATACTGTATTGAGGTAAGATTTCATTTCCTCTATTGTCATTATAGTTGCAACAGTGCCACAACTACTTTCACTGCCTATTACAGTTTATGTCAATAGCCCCTGTGTTGCTTGACATTTGCCATAATATATGCATTACTCATATCCATAACAGCCTTGTGCACTTCCCACTCATCTTCCTACTATATTTCCTGTACACCACCAATGCCCAGTTTTTATATCTCACAAGTTATTGTATATGCTATATATATATACCTATATACATATATATGCATGTATATAGATATATATATCATTTTTCTTCTTTCCATCATGTATATCTTGGCATATGAGCATTTTACCATTGACATCCATAGGATATGTGCAAATTCTTTTCTATTTTCATACTAACCAAGTGTTTTTGGAGGAAATATGTGGAAAATGTCATTACATGGGATTTGTATTTTCAATTTTAAGTGTTGTAATAAGTTAGGTCTTAATGAGAATTTATATTTTCAGCTTTTAGATAGAATGAATGAGCATAGTCAATGTCATGAATTGCTTGTTTTCATGCTTTTTGCCTTCATTTTCCAAAGTTTCACAAATGGGAACACGAATGGCACGTGCACCATTTCATAAAAGGTAATTAATACTAAGTTGATGATTTACATCAATGGCCATAGTCAGGCTGTAAACAAAACTTAAGATTTTTATCTTTTATAAAATAACACTCGATCCACACTGGATCCTTTTCAAAATTCATCATATTTTCTTTAAATATTTTCCTTTTTTAGCAGAGTTTAGTCTAAAATTAATTCAATACATATATCAATGGCCATAGTCAGAATATATTGAGAATTAATTTCATTTTAAACTCTATAAAAGCACCAAAATGTATTTTATTCTTCATTTGAATTTAAATATGATTATTATATGATACATTCAATGACCATAGTCAGGGATGTATTATATCTTCAATCCTATTTACATTCATTTAAAGAATGAAATATGATTTTCAAATCCAATTTCAAAATTATTTGAATCCATTCATCATTTAGGATAAAATTGCATCATATTTTCAAAATTCCTTTTTCAAAATTCCAAGTGATTCTTTTTCTTCATCAAATCTTATTTATAGATTCAAATTCAATTCTATCTCATTTCAAGATTCAAAAATTCAATTTCAAAGTCCAATTTGACTTTGAAATTTCGAAATCATCTTATATTCAAACTTCAAATTTCCAATTCAAAAAAAAAAAAAAAAAATCAAACTTCAAAGTTCAATTTAACTTTGAAGTTTCTGATTCATCTTCTAATACAAAATCAAGTTTGTTTTTATTCAAAATCAAAGTCTGAGATTGATTCTGAATCTTCCTAAGTTTTGAATTCAATCTGGGTTTTCAAAACCCAGATCCATCTTCAAAAGTCCCACTTTGGACTTTCAAAATCCAAATCCAAAGTTAGATCCCAATCCCAACTTGGATCTAGATTTCCAAGTGCAATCTTCACTTTCGGATCTCAGACTTCAGATCCAAATTCCATTTTAGGATCCAAATTTCAGATCCAACTTCATCCTGGATCTTAGACTTCAGATCCAAATTCTATTTTAGGATCTAGAATCCAATTCCATCTTGGATCTCAGACTTCAGATCCAAAAATCTATTTTTAGGATCTAGAATCCAATTCTATCTTGGATCTCAGACTTCAGATCCAAAATCTATTTTAGGATCCAGAATCTAATTCCATCTTGGATCTCAGACTTCAGATCCAATTTCTATTTAGGATCCAGAATCCAATTCCATCTTGGATCTCAGATTTCAGAGCCAAATTCCATTTAGGATCCAGAATCCAATTCCATCTTGAATCTCAGACTTCAGATCCAAAATTCCAGTTAGGATTCCAAATACAATCTCCATCATGGATCTCAGACTTCAGATCCAAATTCCATTCCAAACTTTCGATCCAAATTCCATCATTGGATCTCAGATTTCAGATCCAATTCCCATTTAAGATCCTAAATCCAGAATTCAATCTCATCTTGGATTTCAACTCTATTTAGGATCCAGACTTTGGATTCAAATTCCATCTTGAATTCCAGATTTCAAATCAAATTCTATTCCCAATTCCAACTTTTCAAATCCAATTCCATCTCATTCCAGATTTCAAAATCCAAGTTTATCTTGATTCTTAAGATTCCAAAAAACCAATTCCGTTTCTCAATTCTATTTGATTTCTCAAAATCTCATTTTGATTTCAAACTTCAAAACTAGAATTCAATTCCATTTCAAATATTCATCCAGGTTCGAAATTCTAATTCAAAGCCCATTTATGACTTTGAAACTTCCTTTCTTCTCCTTTTATCTTCAAAATCATTTCTTTCAAAGTCCAAATTTATTTTCCCAAACTCTGATTATTCCAAAAACTTTGAACTTTAAATCTTAAGTTCTAAGTTAAAAACCATTTCTTCACTCTATTATCATATTCATTTCAGAAACACTTGGAAATTTCCAAATCATTTTTTCGAAAAGAGCATACATCCTTGCACTGCACAAGCATGATTCTTTGTGCATTTAGACTTAGAATAAATTCTTAGATAATCTCTTTGCAAAGCAAAAGGCATGAATTCAACCCTTGGTTCGATTACCCCTGGTAAAGGCACCAGGAACGGTTGAACCTCGTACCGACGAGCGAATCCCGTCTCCCTATTTTTCCCGCAAACATTTCAAAACGGAGGCGAGTAATTTTCTTAAATAGTTTCAAAAAATAAGGTCAAGTGAGACCTTTGCAAAAGAGTTCCTCTCTCTCTTCTTTCTTTTCTTTTCTCTTCTCTCTTTCTTTCTGTCTTTTATTTTCCCCCTTCAAAAATGAGAAAATAGAGGTTGGAAAGGAAAAGAGAAGGAAGAGAGAGAAATACCAAGAGAGGAAAATTTTTGCGATGATCACAGGTCAGTAACTCGACCGAACCAGTATAAATCTTGTGTTTATTGTGTTGTGCCTTATTGTCTTTAATTTTATTTTATCGATCTATATCGTATTTCACTATTCACCCCCCTCTAGTGGAATTTCAAGAGGGAGGATAATCGTAATGCGGTCAGGAAGAAAGGTAAATCGGGCTAGAGGAAAGGAGATTGAGAGATAGGAGAAAACAGAATTCTATCCTAGATCCTTCTGGCGATCAAAGGGATTCCTTTTTAAAGATTTTCAGTAGATTTCTCAGAAAAATCAAAGATTTTTGAAGCTTCATAACAAGTTTTTGAAATCATTTGAAACTTTTTAACAAACTTTTGAAAATTTTCAAAATCTCGCCAATCTTGGAGGGGAAACGACTTCTTTTCTGAAGAAGATTTTTTTGTTCACTTTACCTAAAACTTAGGTAAAGTGAATATTTTGTGGGTAGGGCTTCATGGCGGCGCCATTTGGGGGCTGAAAAAGTAAAAAAAAAAAATGGGTAAAACGGGTTTTCTCTTTTTTTTTTAAGGTGGTGCCACTTCAGCTGGATTTGAAAACCTTTTGAAAAAAAAATTTATTTGTTTTTCTTTACAGGAAGCTCTAGTGTGGCGCCACCTATGCGTGGGCCCACTTTCTTATTTTGTAAAATAAATAAAATGAAAAGAAAAGGATTGGTAAATTTGTGCCACCCCAGGGTGGGCCCTGCGTGAAATCAAGATTGAAATAAGAGAAATAATTGGGAATTTGAGTATGACGTCACCTTAGGGTGGGTCCAACGTCATTTCTTTATTTGAAATAAGAGCAAAACCAAAGTATAAAAAAACTCTTTTTTTTTTTGGAAATTTTACAAGACTAGACTAATTTAGAAAATACAAAGCAAAATTTGGCTAAATTGCAAAAATTTAGAAGAAAGATGGCCCCTTAGGGCAAAATATTAAAACTATATAGATTTTGTAAAGGAATTCAGAAATCTTTTTGGAAAAGTTGAAATAAAATTTCTAAATTTAAAGCTTCATCCCCTTCTTTCCAACTGACGACATTTTTAAAAAATCAATATTAAAATATCCAGATTGTTTTCCTGAGAAAACTTTTGTAATTCAGAGTCCTGGGGGTTAAGATGGAAAGAATTGGCAATTTTAAAAACCCAGGGATTTGAAATCAATTTTTTAAAAAAGTTAAAACTCGAATCTGGATTGACAATTTTGAAAATCAAGAATTCTGGATCTCGAAATGACATGTTGTGCAGTGAAATGATATGAAATGCTCATGCGATGATATGCAAAGATATGTCTCATGAAATGCCATTCTGAATCAGGAATTGGAAATTTCAGTCTCCTGTCAAGAGTAAGACTTTGAAAATTTGCAGTTTGAAGATATTTTTTAGCCAAAATAGAGAAATTTTGAGAATTGAGAATGAATTTCTGTAAAGTCTCATCTTAGAAAATGACCATTT